>NW_025781636.1:0-57496 GCF_021130785.1 Homalodisca vitripennis | reverse complement strand
GTTTCAGATGTACTTAGGATTATGTTACCGTCCACCTAGGTGAGGCATATGGATGACTTTGAGGATACTCTCTTGCGCCTTCTCCCGGGCTATGGTCGTGTATTGATTATGGGTGACTTTATTACGGATCTTCTGAAACATAACAATCACAACACTATACAGGTCACTAGGATGTTCCAATCCTGCAACCTGACTATACTACCACTGAACGCCATGCACCACACTGCCGAAGCCGCCACCTGGCTAGATCTTACGGTAGTCTCGGACCCTGAGGAATCATTATACCATGGGCAGCTTCCAATTCCGGCAATTTCCCATCATGATTTAATTTTCTGTGCCCTTTAATTAAAAGTTCCCAAACCTAAAGAAAAATATATAACTTACAGATCATACAGAAATATGAATGAAATTGCATTTTTTGCGGATGTTTATTCATACCCATGGCATTACGTGCAGAATAAGGAGCCTGTTGATGAGATGGTTGACTCTTTAAATTCTCTTATATTAAAGCTGTATGACAAGCATACGCCTCTTGTTACCAAGTGAATTAATAAGAAACGACCCGTTCCCTGAATTACCGAGAATATTCTCGGTCTAATGGCCGAAAGAGATGCATTGTTTCGGAGGGCTCGGCGCTCTAGAGATGTCAACTTAATGATACGGTACCGCCATCTTCGTAACCAAGTCAAACAACAAATTAGAAATTCCCTTCTTCGATACATAAATCGTATGTTTTAAGGCAGAAATCAATCGAAAACTGCGTTATGGAGTAATGTCAAGAAGCTTGGTTTTGGTAAGCAACCCTCTCCTGCCTCTATTAATATTTCACTTAATAATCTAGACGAGTATTTTTCATCATTTTCTCAAAAATCTATCACAGCAGTTGTACAAACCCATTTAGATGAATTGAGCCAACAAACCCATAATATTCCCTCAGACAGCCAGTTTCGTTTAAATTCAGTATTAGAGGTAGATGTCCTTAAAGCAATCAGGAGTATACAAACGAATGTTACGGGTTCAGACAACATATCAATCTTATTAGTTAAGAAAATTCTTTTTGCTATTCTCCCTGTCATTACAGCAATTTATAATAAATCTCTCACAACAGGTGTTTTCCCCACACAATGGAAGTCCGCCTTAGTTCGTCCAAAAATAAAATTAAATCTCCATCTGAACCCCAAGACTACCGACCAATTAGTATCTTACCAGCTCTCTCGAACGGCCTTGAGCGAATAGTTCATTCCCAAATATCAGATTTCTTCTCTAAAAATAATATTATTAATGTTTTCAGTCTGGATTTCGGCAAAACCATAGTACAAAAACTGCATTTCTGAAAATAACTGATGACATTCGATTACCCATGCATCGAGGTCTTTATACCTTACCAGTTCTATTTGATTTCAGCAAGGCCTTCAGTACAATCATTCATAACATTCTATTTAAAAAGCTTCAAAATTTAGGTTTCTCTGAAAATGCTTTGGCATGGATAAAATTATATCTGCGGGACAGAAAGCAGTGTGTGCTCAATGACAATTCAATGTCTGATTTCAGAACTGTGACCTGCGGAGTTCCGCAAGGATCAATTCTTGGCCCACTACTTTTTATTTTGTACATAAATGACATTAACACTGTATTGCGAAATTGCAAATTTCACTGTTATGCTGATGACTTAAAAATCTACTCAAACTTTAACATTATCGACATAAACCAGACTGTGAAGTGGATGAATGAAGACATACAACGACTTGTTCAATGGGCTTTAAAAAATGGACTTAAACTTAATCCGGATAAACCCCAACCCATAATTGTTTGCCATCAACGACTTTCCAACTCCATTGACCTACAAAATACACCAACAATAACTGTAGATGGAAAACTTTACCATACGTTGAAAGGGTAATAAGTCTAGTACTAATCATAAGCAACACACTTGGATGGACTGATGCAGTGGTGTATACCTGTAACAGGGTGTTCGCTGCTGTGCACACACTGAAACGAATGCAAGGACTCCTACCATTTCACATTAAACTTCTGTTGATCAAGTCACTTGTGTGTCCTTACTTTAACTACTGCAACGCTGCAATCAATGACATGACTGTAGCCCTTAGCACTAAACTGCAAAGAGCACAAGATTACTGCATTCGCTTTCTGTTTGATTTACGTCGAAGGGATCATGTTACACCATATTTTATTCAATCATCAATTCTAAAATTAGCTGATTCAAAGATCGATTCGAATTTTGTCATTGTTGTACTCTATTATTAATACGGATTCACCAAAATATTTATCTGAAAAGTTTTAGTTTTTGGCGGCGAGTGGCGCAAGAGAAACTCGGTCTGGTGCACTAAGTCTCAGAATTCCAATACACAGAACCAAAACCTATAACCGATCCTTCACCGTTACCGCCTGTAGATTATGGAACTCCTTACCAGATCCTGTCAAACAAATTGAGAGCCGAAAACGGTTTGTGGCGGAGCTGAGACGAAAATACCTGGACCGGATGATTGGGGCGGGCGGCGGGGCTACTCTTTGAATCGTGACTGTGTGAATGGAAGAGTGAATGGAATACTGTAAGTGTAAGTTATAGTTAATTAGCCTTAATTTGCATTGTTAAGACATATTTTTAAGAGGTTAAATGTAAGGTCCTAATTTCGCCTCAATTAAGAAGTGTTTCTTTCTTTCTTTTACACAAAGATTACAAAATATTTCATTGATTACATAGAAATTATTTAAGAAAAGCGAAAACGATGAAATTAAAACATACGCAAAATGAATAAAATAGAATTTACTCCATTATTATTACATTTGAACTGTTCCTGTGTTATGTGCTGTAGTAATATTTGATAAAACTAGGATTTAATTTGCTTTGTGTAACGAGAGATACTATGAAGGACAACTTAGATCTCTAAATATTATAAAAGTAACTCATCCATATAAGGCCTTCCCTGGTACTGGCCATTCCGTCTTATTCCAGCTGATGTTTCTCTTACATGCTACACGTTGAATGGATACTGAACACAATTATCTAAAAAACCAGTCAATAAATTACCTGTCCTTTGATATTTCCATGGATATTAAACAGTTTTTGTATGTTCATTTCACGTGTATACCTTAATATTCTCTTAGCAACATTGCTTCTTTACGCCATCACTAGTACTGATATTAAACCAATTTTTCTTGTTATGAGATTGTCTATACATACTATAAATACAAATATGTGTTTAAAATTTAATTTAAATTTGATTTCTGTCTTAGGTTATGGTGTATATGGTAATAGATAAAAAGTGCTTATAGGATTCAGTTCCTATGGGGGGGGGGGGGGTAAATATAACCCCTGTACGCTTTGGGTACAGAATAATAAACAATAGCCTAAAATAACATTTTAGCAGATTCAACACAAAACAAACAAAGGGAATTTGTTAAATAACTATAAATATAGAACACAAAAAAGAAAGGAATCTGAAATAATTATTTAAATTAAATTATAAATTATAATTATTTAATTATTATATGTATACTTTGTGATCACGTTATCATTACAAATCAACTGTTCCAGTGTTTTTGCTATGATTAATACTCGGTAAAAAATTATATGAACTGCTTTGTGTAACGAGAGATAGTGACAGTGGATATTGTGATTTCTAAATGTAAATAAAATAACTCATCCTTGTATGTCCTGGCCCTGCTCCTTGTCACCGCATCCTGTTCCTGATGGTAGTTCTCCGACTTACTGAGAGTTGAACTACTTTTGAACGAGTAAACTAAACTGTCCAACAAATTAAAGAAATCTCAAAACTTTTCCTTGTGGTTTCTATGGAAATCTACAATTTTAATAAATATTACTGTTGGGTATTTTTCAGCTGTTTCGCTTCTTTTATTGCTGTGTATTAAACTACTTACTTTTAGATCACGTCTTTTATCAACATTAAAAATAAATACAGAAAATTGTAAAAATGTTATCATCTGATTATAAATACGTATATTCTGAGCAGACAAACTTGGAATAAAACATAATTTTAAGGATTTTTTGTCCGTATACCTAATACGGTAACATATGGTGTATGATATAAAATATCTAAGGAGAGTGTTCGATATGTCCTTAAAGCTTTTGTTCATTCGCATACAAAATCCTCCGTATATTCAACAAATATTGTATGACATCATTCAAGTAGTCAAAAATACAGATACATTTTCCTTACAAGATTATAGCTATTACAAATCTTATTACAAGTACAAAGCACTAATGTAATTATGTACATGCTTAACTTACAATATTGAACGGTTTCTTACCTTACTATTGTGTATCAGAGAGAATTGACTAAATTAGCTCAAGTGTTTTTCTACAAAACTTCCTGTATATGTAAAAGATCTTAAAGCTATACATTTATTGAGACGGATAAATTATAATTTCCTTATAATGAAGATTATATTACATTTGAAGTTGAATAACGTTAGAAAAAAGATGTCTAAAAAGATTTGCTTGTCTAAAAAATCCAATGAGAGGTGTCATATTTGAAAAAGGTCGAGAACTGTTTTATCTCTGAGGTTGTGAGTCGATGGAGGTTAGAGCTTCAACTAAGAAGGGTCCTATTGTGAAAATTTTTATTGGATGATGGTTACTATTATAAATATAAATTTGTATGAATTCTTATAGACTAGGACTTTTGATAGGTTACAATTTTTTTAGGTATTAAATTGTCCCAGTTCACGCCTGTCATATGTTGGGAGCTTTTTATTCTGGGAGTTTCTTAATTATGACAATAACCAGAAGCTGACGTTTTCTTAAGGCAGACGGTTCCACAGGCTGGGATATTCTAAAGATCAAATGGAATATTCGACAGTTATGTTAATACCATAGAATGGAGAGCTAAAGGTTAGTTTTCCAGAGAGGCTACAGATTCTAATTATGATAAGATGCTAGAGGCGAAAATACTCACAGAGAATAAGGATGTTTACAAAACTATACCATTCCAATAGCTTGAGAGTTTTACAGAGTGCGGTGTTAGTGATTTGGCTGTCCGTGTAAAGTTGGAAGTTTCTAGAAACATAGAGACGGAATGAATCTAAAAACCAAACTGGGCCAGAGGCTCAAATGCGGCGAAGTACCTGGGTGTGTTACTCGACTGCCGTATTCGGTATTAATAGCACATTCAGGCGGTGTGCGAAAAAGCCTCTAAGGTGGTTATGTCTCTCGGCAGGCTGATGGGTAACGTAGGAAGCCCTAGGTCAAGTAAGAGACGCCTCCTCATGTCTACTGTAAACTCAACCCTTCTGTATGGCACAGAGGTTTGGGCGGGTGTCATGAGGATAAGGCGATACAGTCAAAAGCTGTTATCGGTACGGACAAGAGCAGCACTTAGGGTCGCCTGCGCCTATCGCACCGTTTCCGATTCGGCCGTGGTGGTCGTGGCTGGAGTGATTCCTATTGATCTGCTGGCCATCGATAGTTTCGGGAGGCTGCCGAGCGGGGTAGAGAGGATGCCTTGGCTGCTGCCAGGGTGGAGACTCTGCAGGTTTGGCAGCGGAGGTGGACGGAAAGATCGGACGGTCGCTGGTCCTTCCGTCTCATTCGAGAGCTTCAACCCTGGATAGATCGTGGCAACGGGGAGATAGATTTCTACCTTTGTCAGTTCCTGACAGGGCACGGTTACTTTAGGAAGTACCTCTACAGGAAGGGAAAAGTCAGGTCGCCTCGGTGTGCTTACTGCCCGGAGGAAGATGGTGATGTTATTATACCTTCTTCGCTTGCGGGCGCTTCACCGAGGCCAGGCGAACGCTCGCCTCCACAGTTGGCGATGATTCGGCAGTCACAATTGTGGAGCTGATGCTGCAGGGTGAGGAAGCATGGAATGCAGTAACCACTCATGTACACGCGATCCTTCATCAGAAGCGTGAAGACGGATGCCTGGCTGACCCCTTGCTTCCGAAACAAGTAGTTTTGTTCTGGACGGGAAATAAGACACGCGGACCAGGCAAACAAAACTAGCATATACAAAAATTAACTCATTTTCAATATTTAGCCTATTTGAAGGTGCCAGAAAGATTATTGTTAGACATCAATTATAAATTGCTTTTCATAAACATATCTCTTATCCACTATTCCAAAATTGTTCACAATTTATGATGATATAAGGATTGTTAGGAGAATAATTGTAAACATAATCCTATCAAAGGCGTACAGAAAGGATTAAAATTAAATTAGTATAAATTAATAGCTTTTCTAAGGATATAAAATGGACTTTGACTTAAATTTACAAAATTGAACTATAATTAAAGAAAATAATAATACAATATAGAAGTTATATTTCCTTTGCAACCCAGAAATTATTACATACAAGCTCAATTATTCCAATGTTTTTGTAGAGAATAACAGTCTAGGATGTAAACTGTTTGGTGTATCAAGAGATAGAGGAAAATATATCTAAATAATAAAAGTAACTTATCCATGTGATACCTGATCCTGACCCAGGACCTGGTCCTGCTTCTGGCCATTTCATTGTGTTCCTAGTGGTGTTTCATTGATGTGTTTTAAATTGTATGACATACAATTTTTAACTGAATTAAAAACACGTAAACACTTTGATCCTATTTTGTTTCTATGGATATTAAATAATTTAAAGTAAAAACTGTTGTATTTCGGTGTGCTTTTATAATTTGATTTTTATCTTTACTAGCTCGTTTCAAACAAAACGACATTTAATCAAAACTCAGTAAATTAAATACAAAAAAACAATGTTGAATTATTAATACAACAAGATTTCATTAAAGAAATTCTTCCTTGCGTCCTTGGTAAAGATCCATTTATGGGCATAATCTGTGAGACAGTAAATCGGGAAAGCGTGGATTAAACTATTGGGTTTTAGTACACGAGCTGTTAAACCAAGTCCTCGCAGGAATAACGTAATCGTTTCAGGATTGCCTGAAAACGGTGAACAACCTAATATTCGAACTAACCAGTTATTGAATGTCGTCCTGAGTAGACTCATATAATAAAACCGTCACAATTTCTCATCTTACCTAACATAAGACCTGAGTATGTTAAAAACCAAGACTTTCTAAAAATGTTTTGTATGAACAGCATTTAAAATATTTCCAAGCTATTGTATTCTTAATTACTTCGTTTATGAACAACAGCCTACTACATTTATAAAAAGCTGCCCCTTTTCATACATTTAAAAATGGTATGAATCATTTCAAACTTAATATATAGGGAATGACAATATTATTAATTATAACATTAATATCGTGTTTTGTATCTGATACAGAAACTTAGTATAAATGAGTGAATTTTTAAAATGTTTATAAAAAACTAATATAAAAATAATACAACCATAGCCGACAATAATTACAGGTTGTATTGCTATGGGTTAATTGTAACTCTCAAAACTTAGGACATTGTCTTTAAAGTTAAATCTAAAACGGATCAAAAGATTGGAGTATTCTCCAGTAAATTCCGCCGATACTTTTCCGTCGACGTCTGTCCACTGATCTTGCATGCTCGGTGACCGGTCACAATAGTCAAGGTCAAAAAATCGATCTTGTCGGAGTCGACCTTCGCATTGACTGTTTTACCCACGGCCAGCTGTACGTCCTGCTCAGTAGAGTTCGACGCCCAGAAGACATCGTGGTCCTTGTCCATCCTTATAGGGTATCCGATGACGTCGTCTACGCGAGGAACATCGTGTACGGTGATCTCCTTCAGTAAACAATATTAACACTGGCAGTTGGCTAGGGGGCCTGCTAGAACAAAACTCCCCGTCGAGATTGAATTTAGCATTAGACTAGGGGGCCTGCTATAAAAAAACTCCCCGTCGAGATTGACTACGGCAGTAGGCTAGGGAGCCTGCTATAACAAAACTCCCCGTCGATATTGACTATGGCGGTAGGCTAAGGGCCCTGCTTAAAAAAAATCCCGGTCATTATTGACACTGTCAGTAGGCCAGGGGGGCCTGCCCAAACAAAAATAGTCGTCAATGTAACTACGTTTTCTGTAAATATGTAAATATTTGGTCTCTGTGTTTGCCGGCCTCTCCATGGCGAGACTTTATAAGCCATGCTTGCGTTTGAAGTCGTTTACAAACAAACGGGCAAACAACAGTTTTATTTTTGACAAGAAATTAGTAACTACGGTTTAATTTTCATTCCCTGGCAAACCTAACCTCGGACTTTAGTTATTCCTAAATTATTCTTGTATATTAGTTCTCTTAATTCTTTTACAAAATACATTTATTATTTTTATACAACACATATAATTTTATTAGGCTGAGCGTTAGAGAACAGTTAGGACCCACATGATTCTCGATAACTGATACAACTGTGAACATGACAATTGAAAACTTCATTTCCGAATTTAACCAAAGGATAAAACTGAACACAAAATGTTAAAACATAATTTCCTAATTTAACCAAACACAAAATACCTCTATGAGGCTTGGGGCGAGTTGTAATATTATACATTCAAATGTACACTAACCGGGTTGAGTTTCTTTTTAAGTGAAGTTACCTTTAAATTATGAAATGTTTTTAATACCATATTCTCCCAGTAATATCCATCTTTCCAAATTAAGTTCTGTAAAATAATATTTCGTTTACAAAAATAATCAAAGTTATTATTTATTATTTTCGTAAATGATGAAAAAGATAGGAAAACATAAAAATATTCTTGATCTTAACATGGTTAAGCTTTTAAAACTAAAAAAAAAACAAAATTTGCACATCTTGTATAATGAATAAAGTTCTTAACTTAAAATATAAATCTCCCAATTGACTTTAAAATATTGCTATGTTTCGATGAAGTCGTTGGTAGAGATTTCATTTAGTTCCTGCTACCTGTTACGCCCAAAGAGGCTCTTAACGTTTCGACTAGAAGTTTAACGTCAACCTCTTTATGAGAGACTAAGTAATGTATGCTCTTTGTTAAGTAAATTAGCAGCATTGTACGTAGTAATCTGACATTAAGTATTTCTTAACGAAATTAATAACTTATAGAGTAGTTCAGTTCCGATCCATATTTTTAAATAAACTAATTATTATCTGTTGTATTCTCAACTAATAGGAACAAAGTTACTCTCAGTTACGTTTTATATTTATTTTAAAAAGGAATTTTTTAAAGATAAATAATTTTATTAAAACTTTACTGTTTCCGAAACTAAACGTTTAATAACTACAGGATGTGTTACAAAATGACATAAATTTTTTTTACTATGACAGGAAACAAAAAAGGAATATAAATCTAATTCTGAATGTCTGTGAAGGTTAATTTCAGAGCTCTGGTGATGGTTTCAGAAACTAATTGGTTAAATCAACAATAACATACCATATTTCTACTCAAATTTGTACAATATAGTTATTATTTTATTGAGTGTAAATAATTAAATGTTAATAAGATATGAATTTTATTCCTAACTCAACTAGCATATTCTTATTTCAAATCATGCTTAATATTGCACTGTTATTAAATGCCTGAGTTATATATCTAAGACATATTTAAGTAAATAATTCTCCTAGTAATCTTTACACTATTTATCAGATATGTATGAACGGATATTATATAGCTTTGTGGATGTGTCGAAATTGATTGTAAACTGATTCTTTCTGTACACTTATAGTACTGAAAGGATTTAAAAACACAAATCTCAAAATCTTTTATAGCTCACAAAATATACGTAAAAAAATCCTTACACTTTTTATCAGATATATATGAACAAATAGTTAATAGCTTGACGATGTGTTGAAAATGATTGTGAACTGATTCTTTAATTACACCTAGAGTACTGAGAGTATTTAAAAACATAAATCTCAAGTTCTTTTTTAGCTCACAAAATATACAAACATTATTCTTAAAGTAATATTTACACTATTTATCAGATATGTATGAACGGATATTATATAGGTTGGACGATATATTAGAGATGATTGTATACTGATTCTTTCTGTACATTTAGAGAACTGAAATGATTTAAAAACATAAATATAAGGAATTTCTTAGCTTAAAAAATATACGAACGTAATTTGATGATCAAAAAAATCTTCATGTAAACATCCTGTTAGTTGTAAACACGTTATAACTAAATAGAAACTGTTTCACTGCACATTTAAACTGCAATTATATATAATTCCTTAGTGGATGCAAAATACTAAAAATACTATTTTGATAAGTTAATTTAAAACAATAAATTAATGTAAAAATTAGTGTGAAGTAAAGATAACATACATTTAATTTATTTTTAAAATATTTGAATGTGATTGGTTTGTGATTATTAACTCCTGTATAGGACTAATACAGTGAAAGCTATCTCTATTTTAATAACCATTCTGCGATGATCAAACCACTTCACTAACACTAATAGGGTAGTCACACTAGCTTAATTAACTTTCCATATTTATTGCATAGTTGACATTGATTACTCTCCTGTGCTTTATGGAATTATAATTTGGTTTTTACTGCACAAGAAAAACAAAACATACATTTATAAATACATTTATTGTTTGAATGTAAAAAAGTTAAAATATGTTTCTTATTCAAATATAGATACCGTATTTTGCTTAGTATCACTATAAACAAAATAAAAAAGTTTAAAGAATAAGCTGTTATATACTTGATTTTGTGCTTTATGAGGCCTTGAACACATCTGCGCAGGACGTAAAGGCTTTCACCAAATGCATTATCTCTTTTTATTAAGAAACCACTTCCATTAAGTTATTTGTGTGGAATACTTAAATCAAGTAGTCTACAATACGATATACTATTGAAGTTACATAAACATTTATTAAAAGTATGGAAATATAATTATTATACAAATACTTCACTAGTTTAGTTATAAATACACTTGACTCACAATATTGAAATTTTCATTCTTAAATAGCACCTGTGTATAATAAGATTATTGTTAATGAATCACGCGTTCGATTCGGAACTCAAACTCTGACCCTTTACGTGACCTAAGTTGGTAAACACATACTACCAAGACAGTAGAAGGTGTTTGCTAGGGATACTTTAGTAATATTTATTTAGCGTGTGCACAATAGATGGGAAGGTGCAGGTATTTTAATACTGTCCCGAAAAGAATATTTAAAATTATTAAATGCGTAAGTTTTTAATTTATGAAAGCCATAATGATGTCCATAAAGAGAGTAAGTGATTAAACTCTCGACAGGAGAGAGTCTGGTGTACGATTTAGTAACTACTTCATAAAGATAAAGGTCATAGAATATTTTTCTTTTCAAAACTACCCTATATTGCTTTTTTATAATTAATTGAAACAGTGTAACATGATATAGTCGATCACTGATATTATTATTCAGTTAGCATACACTTATTATACTTAAATTTAAATATTTATTCCATGAAAATACGTCAGAAAGAAGGTGGTTTGACGTAAGTAAGAAAATATTTATCTTAGAAAAGTATTGATTTTTTAATTAATATTTAAAAACAGATCAAATTTCACCACGCGTCAAAATCTCGTTTATCTCATATTACAAAACGATTCTCCGTGGCTAAAACACAACATTTGCAGTACTTAAACAATGCTATTACAATCTTAATAAATCTGTAAATCAATTCATTGAAATGATTAACATGTATTTCAATGTTGTTATTTAGTAATAGTGTTGCTAATGCAACTGTTCTGGTTTTCTGTCATTTAAACTATGATGTGTAAACTGCTTTCGTAGTGAGAGATTGAGGAGCAGATGCTGTAATTTCTAAGAAAATAAAAAAAATAACTCATCTGTAAGTTCTGGTCTTAATCCTGGCCATAATTTATCCTGAAAGAGTTTCCCGGACGTGTTCGAACTAGAAAAATTTTCAACATAAACTGAGCTATTGAAAGAAGACTAAACAAAACCTTTTTCTTTGTGTTTCTATGGATATACGTAATTTGTACATATTGTACTGTTGGGTAAGTTTCAGCTGTTTTCCTTATTTTCTTTTAATTTTTAACTGTGCAGGCATTTCTTACGCTTCGTCTATTACTGAAAGGCAACAAAACTCCCGTACAACATAGTCGTACATTCTCTAGTTACAAATACATTAATAAACATATTTATATCATGCAACATGCAACTCCCGTACAACATAGTCGTACATTCTCTAGTTACAAATACATAATAAACATATTTATATCATGCACAACATAGTCGTACATTCTCTAGTTACAAATACATTAAAAACATTTATATAAACAATCACAACATAGTCACATTCTCTAGTTACAAATAAATAAACATATTTATATCATGCAACAAAACTCCCGTACAACATAGTCGTACATTCTCTAGTTACAAATACATTAATAAACATATTTATATCATGCAACAAAACTCCCGTACAACATAGTCGTACATTCTCTAGTTACAAATACATTAATAAACATATTTATATCATGCAACAAAACTCCCGTACAACATAGTCGTACATTCTCTAGTTACAAATACATTAATAAACATATTTATATCATGCAACAAAACTCCCGTACAACATAGTCGTACATTCTCTAGTTACAAATACATTAATAAACATATTTATATCATGCAACAAAACTCCCGTACAACATAGTCGTACATTCTCTAGTTACAAATACATTAATAAACATATTTATATCATGCAACAAAACTCCCGTACAACATAGTCGTACATTCTCTAGTTACAAATACATTAATAAACATATTTATATCATGCAACAAAACTCCCGTACAACATAGTCGTACATTCTCTAGTTACAAATACATTAATAAACATATTTATATCATGCAACAAAACTCCCGTACAACATAGTCGTACATTCTCTAGTTACAAATACATTAATAAACATATTTATATCATGCAACAAAACTCCCGTACAACATAGTCGTACATTCTCTAGTTACAAATACATTAATAAACATATTTATATCATGCAACAAAACTCCCGTACAACATAGTCGTACATTCTCTAGTTACAAATACATTAATAAACATATTTATATCATGCAACAAAACTCCCGTACAACATAGTCGTACATTCTCTAGTTACAAATACATTAATAAACATATTTATATCATGCTTGTTTCGAAATCCAACCCACTACACGTTTGAAATGGCATTTTACTATACAGCTACATCTACAAAACCTACATAACATCATATCAGATTCAAGTAGTCTGCCATACAATGCACTTTTAAATGTCCCCTAAGAATTATTCCTAACGTTACTTCACGAATTACTGGTAACATTTTTGAAGGAAACAGGATTATTGCCGACATTTTACCATCGCTCAGTGATACAATAAAATCAGTCTACATACATTCAACATCTAAAATCTGATTTCTTCTTCAGGTAAACTACTAAATAAATTCATAATTAGTATCTAGGTTAAAGTAAATAAAAAACATACCAAAGCGTCGACACGCATAAGTATGGAACTAAAACAGCCTTGTTGTGTGCCTATTCCATGCACCCTTACTCTAAAACATGCACTTAATAAAAGCGAAATACTAATTATTGCAACAGAACTACAGTATACATAAAATGGCTATGAATTTTTAGAAAAGTTTAACACTGAATATCCCAAAATTTGTTTATAAACTGTATATTACGCTTCTGAAACTTATAGATTTATAGTAAAGCGTAAATAATTCAGGTTATACTTTTATAGTGCAAATAACTTTCCATCTATATCAGAAGAATAAAGAATATATTTAATTTATGTTTATACGGATGTTATAACGTTAATATATCTATACTCTAAACAATGTTTGTAAGCTAACTCAAATTAGGGTTAAATATTTATAGTTTTCACTTTTATTCAAGTTAAAAATATGTAAACGTACGGCTAGTTATTTAAAGAAGAAGGTGTTGTAGCTACTGTTGTCGCCAAACATTTAACAACTATGAGTTTGCTCATTTTTAATGTTACGTGCTAGTGAGATGTAACTTGTATGGGACTTTTACAGCCCTAGAAATATAGAACCTGGAATGTCTGGTTTAAAACGATTCTGGCTCAAATTATTAATTTTTTTAGTTGCGAATTTTAATGGCCTAAGAAGATATACAGGCATACATAAGTAGGTCGAGAAGCCTATTTAAAAAAAAACACGTCTATTTACGACCTTTATAATTAATCTATGACCTACACAAAACATTATTTCCATAAATGCCTCACCATTCAAGAGAATAAATTTGTTGAAATGTATCCAGCCTCTAGAGGTGTGGTCGTAAGAAGACCAAGCCAGCCTCTCCAATCAAAGCCGGTGAGGGGTGACACACCCTTGTCTAGGCTGGCAAGAACCATTGACTCATAGGGAACGAACACTGCAAACTCCAACAGTCATTTCCCACAGTAGATCTGAACTATCAAACTATCCTTGCAGAATCTCGTCATTTGAGGTAAGTGATGTACCGCTCCTGGATATCCATAAGGTTGCACAGACTTAAGTGACATCGGTTTTGCTGTACTTAGTGCGGGTTTAACCGGAAGGTATAAACCAACCAGAAGTAAACCCTCTGTGGAAAGTAAATGTGTAAATAAACATTACTGTATTAGGGCTAGCAGATATATTGCACGAATTCTTCCAAATTTTTTTAGAGGAAATGAGTAAACATCTTTAGAGAAACTAAACAAAATATTCTTGGAAAAACTAGATCTTAGGAAAACAATTTTTTAGGCTCTCTAAGTATACATGCTTAAAACTGCTCTCACTTTAAGATTTTTCTTACAACATTATATTTATGGTATGAGAGAGACGTAGTAACACACATTATCAATACAGATATTTGAGTTTTTTAATGCAATAGTTTTAGTACCCTTTTAGAACTCACTGTTAATATTTACCACACTACAGAATACCGGAAAGTTAGCTGTGAGCCATAGGTAAGAAAATGGGTTTCTTAAACAATAAAAGTTTGTATCAACTGTGTAAAATAGATCAAAAATTCATAACGTCATTCACTATTTTGTTATGAAACCGTTAAGCCGATAATACATACACGTTCTGGGTACAGAAAGATTTTAACCAGCCCAAAAAGGCACGCGAAGTGTTGCTTGGCAGCAAGATGTTCAGCTACAAATTTCGAGAGACAAAAGTGTATTAGTTGCAAGAATTAAAAAATTAGTTACAATAACGTTAGATAAAACTTATGCTAACCTGTAACGAGTAATAGACTTGCGAAAATATGTATTGTTTAAAATGAAAATAATAACGAGACAGTTTTATGACGCTCAGCCTTATTACGAGATTGGACATGCACCATCACATATAACTCATTATTCTATATGTAAAAATTCCGTTCAAAGTTTTATACCTGTTTTCTGGTAAGCAAGCGAAAGGCAAGAGTGCGATAAAGTTAAATATTGTCACTAACGTTTAAAATTGGCTGCAATATATTATAATGTATTTTTAATCTGCGAATAAAAATTTTACTTGTTAAAATCTTACATAATAGTACTCAGTTTTTTACGTATTTATTTTTTCAATATTTTCTTATGTCCATCATTGTTACCTATAAGAAAATATTAGCTGATGCTCATTCAAGTCCAGTTGGTTAACAGGTACCAATATCAAACACAGTGTTCCTCAAATATAAATTAAACTTGAAATCTAAAGTCAGTTCGTTTTCGGGATATCGTGCGGACTGAGAGACAGACAAAATTAAAATATTTCAAGATTCACGAGTGATGAAGTTCGCTAAAGCTCAGCGAATTACTTACTTTTAAGAAATATAACAGAACTAACATAAGTGGAATATAGTATGACAACATAAGGATGCAGAGCTCAACGTGACGGCTACCAGATCATAATAGCAAAATTATCGCACTTCACTGTACAAGTCAATGGTAGCCATAGTTTAAAACTTTACATTATGTATGTTTTGACATATACATATTATCATTATAAATTAATTTAAATCGGGGAATTAAGAGTGTAAACTATAAAAATGTATGTTGTGATAATGTTTAGTAACATGCACATCACCTATAACATGAAGCTAAGCACTGAATTTAATTTAAAGAAAAAATGTCACAATTATTTTTCAAATAGCCAATAAGTTTCTAAGGACCCATTCTATTAAGTCTTCTAATAACTATTTTAAAACAATACAAAACTTAAATTTAAACTGAGAGCTAATATAAATTTTAAGTCATTATGTGAGTTACTTTATCTGCATGGTTATCAAAGCGTTTCGTTTCTCAATAAAATTCACCATTACAATGTTCCAGTTAGTGAGGAACCATTTCTGATATGTTTGTGAAGTAGAGTAATGACTATAGTATGTATTCAATATTGAATATTTTATGTACTTATTGAAAAAACGTATCCACCTCAGTTTTTAATTCGAAATATTTGAGTTTTTTCAAAATCTAGTTTACATTTTACATTCTTTGTTTCAAAAATCTCTTTAAGAAATAAATATTATAGTATAACCACGTCATGGGCTTAATAAATAACACCAGAAATACTGAATAGCAATCTTTACTATCATATATTTAGTTTAATGTAATATGTGTATGTGACAACCAGTGCCTCAGTTACCCTGGTACCGGTATTTGGACCACAAGTTAGATAGCTTGCGACTTATGAACAAACATTATGATTCTTCCCATCTGATTTTACAGTAGGTTGGCTTTCAGTGTGTGATAAAAATTATATTCCGATAAACATTTGTAGTAAAACATTTCATAACAACTAGGATTTGGCATTATTTTCTAATATAGCATTTTTGACTTTTTTTAGAGTAAAATTATTATTAATAGTGTAAGTTAACCATGCAAAGGTGACAATGGAATCTAAGGAGTTGTTTCTATAACTGTATAATCACAATCGGCAAATTATAATCTATTGTAAAGTAAAAGAAAGCTCTGGTGGTAATCTCAGTAAACTTTAACCTAACGTGGTGTAAGTTTAACGAATTGTGTAAATAAAATATTTGTATTCCTCTAAAGCTTTGTGATACCTGTCTTTTGTTGTTTTCATGGATGAAAAAATATTAATACGTAAACTGGTGTGTATATTTCACCTGTTTCTCTTTGTTTCGGTTTTTGCCTTTACTTGCTGGTTTACGTCATGACTAATACTAACATTAAGTACATGTTATCATTTCATGTTCAATGGAATCATATGCATTAAATATATTTCAATATTATCGTTGTTATAAACGCGAAATTTATTTTAAATCAACCAATATAAAAATTCTCACTAAAACTAGGATGTAAAATGTTCTGGGTAGTAATAAATAGTAAGAGGGGAAATCGTGATGAGTAAATGTTAAAATTGCTCAGCCATGTTTGTCCTGGTCCTGGTCCTGCCTCTGACCATCACATCGTGTTACTCGTAGTACTTTTATGATTGCTATGAGTTACATGACTATTAAAATATGTGCGATAAAATTAAGATTTTACTTTGATACCATTGTACCTGTACGTGTTTTGGCGCTATAAAAGCAAAGTTTAGCTATTGAGATAGAGATAAACTTGCCTACGCACTTAATGATAAAAACCATAGTTTAAAGATACAGTAAAGAAACGAAGTGACGAAAAAATTGTAGGTAAAAAGGCCTATTTTTGTTAGAAACCAAAACACTTGCTAAAAAAGTAGCTAAATATCTACTAGTGTTGAGGCAGTAAGTGGTAATGTTAAAAAAGCGGATTTTATTTCATCAGGCAAAAGGTTTCTATGACCCCTTTACTTACATGGTTATTCCTATATTAAATGTGGAATACGCTTACTAGTAAACAAATGTACCCTAATACCTGTTGGTTAAGTTATATTAGGTTGAATTTAACAATGGGAAGAAGATACAGAAGCAATGTGAGGGCTCTGCAAGTGCATGTGATTTCTGCTCGAATGGCGTTAATAATTTCTTCATTATTATTATTTATTTACTTGATTTTAAGTTACGTTATCTGATGTTTAGCCTCTTATTTAAAGTAATAAATTTAATTAAACTACTGTGTAACAAATGTTGCACACAGTCAATGAAAGAAACTATTTTAATTTTATTTAGTAATGAAACAGATCCACATAAAATCCTAAAATTTCCCAATTCCTACATTAATTACAAAAGATTAAGGATGGTTCAAGCATAAGATGCAAGAACTAATTCGCTAATATCTTATGCTTTTTAAAACTACACACTCACATATAAAACCATGTTTGAAGGCAACTAAAATTAAGTTAGTAAATTCACTTACTGCTTAAGAGACAATTCTTTAATTTAATTATAAAAGTTAACTCATTTTCATGGTAAACATTCAGAAGATATAAGTATTCTCAGTAATGTATTCAAAACAAAGATCCACTGTGGTCACAAAAATTCTGTCAAAACTATACGAAACTAAATAACCTATAATTATTTAAAACATGTTCACTAAGGTCCTCCACAGCGATTCATTATATTTTAACATGAAATAAAACTATTTTCATAGTGAAATTAAGTATATATTAAGGTGAAATGTAATCTAACAAGGTGTTCCTGTAACTGTATAACTTCAACTTGTATAGTTTCTTTTGTAAGGAGGAAGAGAGTTCTGGTGGCAATCTGGGTAACTAAAATAATAAAGTAAAACTTTGAGACTATATTAATTTTCTTTTCAAACCTGTACTAGTAATTTTTCAGAAATTATTGAATTCAAACAAATAAACATCATAAATTACGACTTCTAATCTTAATTTATTAGCATTCACTAATTTCAACTTATTGCCAATATTTACCGTACTATAAAATGCCAAGAAAATATCTTTAAGAGATCTATGATACAATAATTCTCTTTGTAATCTTAACACATGTTATGAAATATGCATGAAAGGTTCAATAAATACGCAAGTACATTTAAAAGACATTGTTAACCGATTCTTTTTGTGCACTTATGGTACAAAAGGATTAAAGACAGCCAAATTAAAGAATTTCTATTAAAAAAAATTTCAAATTTGTTTGTCGATTAAGATTCTTTTCATTAAAAAAGAAATAAATTCATTTAAAAATCCCTTAAAGACTCAATTTCATATAATTTTAAACAATTTTTCATTACATAGGAACTATTCTACTGATTTGTCCTTTTTGGGCCTGGAAAAGTTTTAGCAGACTAAACCTACCTCTAAATAATAAAAGTGACCTATCTATAAGTCCTGGTCCTGGGACTGGTTATCGTAATCTTACTGGAGATTCTCAGACCTGCGTGTTGAATATAAAACTGAAATATGAAAAAATCCTTGTCCATGTGAACTTTCTGGTCTTTATATATTGTCTTTCTGAATCTACTTCACTGGTGATGTGTGAGTTTGTAAATAAAATTTATAATTTATTGAATATCATTGTAATAGATGTCCTTTGTTGATTCCATGGATAATAAATATTGTTAATGCATACACTGTTGCGTATGTTTCACCAGTTGCTGGCTATTTTGATTTTTAGCTTCACTTGTTTACGTTATGACTACCACAGATATTAAAGTAAGTCTTGTTATTTGATTACCTATTCATACATGCTAGAGACAAATATTTAATGTTCACGTACTTTGATTTTGTTGTGTAAGATAAAGTATTATTGTTTAGAGACAATATCCGGGGAAAATGTATTTGATACGTCATTTAATCGATAACTATAATATATCTGCATTAAAAACTGTCATAGATTTGTTTTTTTAACTTTGAAGTTTCTAATTCAATTACCCTACATCAAGTTGCATTTCCACTGAAATTTTAGTTCTTTAGGGAAAACAAGTTACTGTATTGATAAGACACTAAGCAAAGATGAATTTGTATTGGCATGAGCATGAAGGTTCAATTTTATTTTATTTTATTTTCAAATAGTTTTAAACTGTACGTAATTATAAAATCCTGTAGAATACTAATTATCTAACTATTTTTATAACCGGCCAGCAATAATCAAACCATTGTAGGACTGTCACTCTAGCTTAACTTTCCCTACTTAACTGTGCAACATTGATTACCCTCGTGTACATAAACTAGTTAATATTTTATTATTAATATTAAGCAAGTCATGGCAGTTAAAATTTTTATTCTTTTGAATAAAAAGAAATAAGCTATGACTTATTTAAATATAGATGTGTTATTCCTTTTTTAACTATAAATATATCAGAGAATTTTTTATATTATCAATTGGTCTATACGGGGTTTTGTGTTTAAAAAGGTCTCCATATCCTCACAGACGTAAAGGCTTTCACTATTACTTTTTATTCTATATTTTTTTAAGTAACCACTTTCACTAATAAAAACCTTTGATATTTTAAATTTACAGCCTTTCATAACTCCCAGATATATGACTGCTTTAAAAATAATTTAAAATGTAATGGAATTTCCACAGTTAAGATACAGTTTATTACTTTAAAAATAAAATTAACACGAATAATTTTACAAACTATATATTCTAAAAGGACATTACATGGTAGACCTTTGTATACATCATTCGAAGAGAACATTGGGAAGTTTAAACGAAAATTATACTTCTTCTAGTGTTCTAACACAAAATCAACCCTGTTTGTTTTATCTTTACGAAAAAGTTTCTAAATCATGAGAAATAAATATGCCAAATTTTAACTATCGGGAATTTGGAGAATTATTTATGAGTGTGGGAGTAAATGATGCCTTTTTTATATAGCAACAAATATTTATTGTTATTTAAATTTAGATTTTCTTGGTTGGATATTATTTCCATTTACCGGTTTTTAACCTCTGGCGAATTTTTCCAGAGTGGAACATGCTTAATTATTTGGAATTGTATTGTAATATTTTTGGAAATAACTTAGAAATATTGGTTTTATTAAGTTCGTAAAGTATTTGAAGCTATAGTTCCTACAGTATTTATTAGTTCTATGCGTTCTCTAATCACTCGCTTAAGGCCACTCTCAAGTCATGGCAGTAAAATTTTTTATTCTTTTGACTCTTATTTAAATATAGATGTGTTATTCCTTTTTCAACTATAACTATATCAGAGTAGTTTTAAAATAATCAATTGGTCTATATACGATTTTATGTTTGAAAAGGTTTCCATATCCTCCCAGACGTAAAGGCTCTCACTATTACATTTTATTCTATATTTTTTTAAGTAACCACTTTCACTAATACAAATCTGAGATATTTTAAATTTACAGCTAATCTTAACTCTAAGATATATGACTGCTTTAAATATAATTTAAAATTTAATGGAATTTCCACATTAAGATACAGTCTATTACTTTAAAAAATAAATATAACACAAATAATTTCACAAACTATATATTTTACAAGGCCATAACGTGGTAGAACACCTTAGTTTTAAGAATACTATTACAAGTATTCAATTTATGAAATATTTCTAAATTTGTACTATCATTGTGTGTTTGTATAAATACTATAGATGTTTAAGTAGCTTCGTACTCAACCGCTTTGTATACATCATTCGAAGAGAACATTGGGAAGGTTAAACGAAAATTATAGTTCATCTAGTGTTCCAACACAAAATCAACCCTGATGTTTGTTTTATCTTTACGAAAAAGTTTATAAATCATGAGAAATACGTATGCCAAATTTTAACTTTCTGAAAATCGGGAATTCGGAGA
The DNA here is from genome assembly GCF_021130785.1 of Homalodisca vitripennis. Lineage (NCBI taxonomy): Eukaryota > Metazoa > Arthropoda > Insecta > Hemiptera > Cicadellidae > Homalodisca > Homalodisca vitripennis. The sequence goes on along the minus strand of NW_025781636.1, from coordinate 35,958 downwards.
ATTATTGATGAGTGTGGGAGTAAATGAGGCCTTTTTTACATAGCAATAAATATTTATTATAATTTAAATATAATTGATCGTGCTTGAATATTATTTCAATTTACCGGTTTTTAATCTCTAGCGAATTTTTCCAGAGCGGAACATGCTTAATGATTTTTAATTTTATTGTAATATTTTTGGGAAATAACTTAGAAAAATGGTTATATTAGAGAAACCAACAAAAATTGGCCAAAGTCTGCCAATACTAGAATTAATTCTTCTACACAAAAGATCCAGTAACTTTAATTCTTGGCTTAGGCAACTGCGCACAACGTTAAACTTTGCTTAAATTCAGATAAATAAACTACTTGCAACTCCCACTTCCGGGAAAGTCGTGAAGGCGAGTTGTAATGCTATGTTATTCACTGTGCTTAAACGTAAATAGAGGTTTTATATCTGAGCGGAATTGAGCTTAAATTGTGAAATATTTGTTATTGAATAAACTCGGAAATAAAATATGTATTGCAAATAATAACACGTTGTCTTTGTAAAAAAATCAAATTTACATGTATACAATACAATAACAAATTTAAATATTTGTTTATTTTAATTTACAATAACACACAAACAAAAAAGTAAAATAATTTTATATATATTAAATTAAGTCCATTCATATATATGAGTGGATGAATTCTGCAGCAGTTCTTCTTGTAGATCAAAGAATAGCTTAGACAAAATTGAGAAAGTGTATTATGATCTTAACATAAACATTTTAAATCAATTAAACTATTAAAATTTAAAAAATCTATAACCGCCTACCTGTATTATAATTAACTTATGCGATGTCATTAATTTATAAAGTAATTTATATATTAATTATAAGTGCTAAACTTAAAACCTTCAACTACAAATTTACGCCAGAATATTGCTTCATTTCTAAGAATTCATTAGTAGCTATTTAATCTCGTTACTGATACTCGCAAAGATGTTGTCAACGTTTCAACTAGAAGTAAAGCGTGAACTCTTTACTAGGGGAAATTGTAATATCTGCCATTTATTTCGTAATTTAGCAGCTTTGTAGTTATTAATTAAAATTTAATGAAAGAGGTCCCATTGCCCTAGTAATAGCAATTATGTGAATTTATATTTCAAAATAAAGTCATAAAATACAGTTTTGTAACTAATTTCATAGTTTTTTTGTTTACTTTCGTTGTTTTTAATATGACTTTCAAAATTCCAATCGTGACATTTAAATAAATTTAATTACATGATCCAACACAAAAGAGCTTTTATAAATGATAATAATCTGGGAAAGCTTTTTTTCCATTACAGGACTACCGCTTCGAAAATATATAAAACATACGAGAGTTATTTGTTAATTACGATATATAAATCGTTTAAATGAATAATAATAATTATTACTATTACCCTTACTATATACGATGCTAGAAAGATGTCTCTTTGACATATTTAAGTAAATAATTTTTTTAGTAATATTAAAATTTTTATCAACCATGTATAAACCGATATTAAACATTTGGATGTGGAATAGAAAACAATTGTAAACTGACTATTTCTTTTCTTTAAGGATATTATATAATTTGGACAATATATGGGAAATTAATATAAACTGATTCTTTTTGTACACTTAGAGTACTGAAAAGATTTAAAAACATAATTATAAAGTTTTTTTAGGTCGCAAAGTATATGTAAATAATTCTTCAAGTAATCTTTACACTTCTTATCAGATATCTATGAACGAATAGTATATACCTTGGAATATTGTTAAAAGTGATTTTTCTGTAGACTTAGATTACTGAAAGGATTTAAAAACCTAAATATCAAGTTCTTTTTTAGGTCGCAAAGTATATGTCAATAATTCTTCAAGTAATCTTTACGCTTTTTATCAGATATCTATGAACGAATAATATATAGCTTGGACGATGTATTAAAAGTGATTTTTCTTTACAATTAGTTTACTGAAAGGATTTAAAAACATAAATATCAAGTTCTTTTTTAGGTCGCAAATTATATGTAAATAATTCTTCAAATAATCTTTACACTTTTTATCAGATATCTATGAACGAATAATATATAGCTTGGAAGATGTCTTCAAAGTGATTGTAAAGTGATTTTTTTGACGTGACAACGTCTTAAATTAGGTTGCGGCTCGTAGTCACTCATGAAAAAGTGTAACGCCCGGTAACGTTACAATGCCCGTCCAGTGGGTCCGCCGCACGGGATAAAGCAGATAACTGTGGGTCCGCCGCACGGGATAAAGCAGATAACTATGTTTATTCGTGAAAATGTGGAGTGCTTAGATTCGTCATTTACAACAACTACAACAATAAAGGTAAATAATTGTACACTGATATTTCATTATCGTAAACTATGATTGATTGATTAATTGTTAGATTGACACAAAAGTTGAGAAACTGAGTTTATAGGTTATGTCATACTATTGACAAATGTTGATAGTGTTAAGTAAATTATTAGTTTAAATCACTCTGCAATCAATCGTAATTCAGTCGATTGAGAAGAAACAGCGCGTATTGCTAGTCAAACATTTAAAATAACAAATTATAACCTCTAACCTGTCATAACAGTGCGACCAAACAAACGAACTAAACCGACCAATCACCACGCGCGGAGTTAGAATTTAACTGTGTTTAGCAAGAATTTCAAATTCCAATTTTAGTAAATGTTTTATTCAACTTTACCATTTACAATAACAAATTTTAATTAATTTTAAATTATGTACAATGTTTTAGTAAACAAAATATATTTCTATAGTTAAAATTTGTGCAATTCTTATTTTCATTCAATTGCTTGTTCCTATTGTGCAATTTAATAATATTCATATCAATAAATATTCTACCGAGAAAAAGACGTTGTCACGTAAAATCTTCGCCCGTAAAACCGACTTTACAGGCAACCATAATTTTTCTTTACACTTAGATTACTGAAAGGATTTAAAAACATAAATATCAAGTTCTTTTTTAGGTCGCATAGTACAGGTAAATAATTCTTCAAGTAATACACTTTACTGTATTTACACTTTTTATCAGTATATTGCCATGTGTTGCAAATTATTGTAACCTGATTCTTCCTGTAGACTTAGATTACTGAAAGTATTTAAAAACATAAACCTCTCTTTGTTAGCTCACAAAATGTACGAAAATTATTTGTTGTTTAAGATAATATTCCTAATTGTATAAATCCTGTTAATTGCAAACACGTTACAACTAAATAGAAACTCTTTCACTGTCCACTGTACATTTAAACTGAAATTTTATAATTCCTTAGAGGAAGAAAAACAATATTTTGATAAGTTAATTTAAAGCAATGAATTATTTGAAAAATTATTGTGAAATTAAACATTAAATACATTTCATTTAATTTTAAAATATTTTACTGTGATTTGTTTGTAATTATTAACTCATGTATAGGACTGATAAAATGAAAGCTATAACTATTTTCATAACCATTATGCAATGTTCATACCACTACCCTAACACTATTAAGGTAGTCACACTAGCTTAATTAACTTTTCAAACTTATTGCATAGTTGTCAATGATTATTCTCTACAATATGATATACTATTGAAGTTACATAAAAATTTATTAAAATTATGAAAATATAATTATTATAAATATACTTCACTAGTTTAGTTATAAACACGCTTGACTCAGAATATTGAGATTTTCATTCTTAACTAGCACCCGTGTATAATAAGATTATTGTTAACGAATAGTGCGTTCGAGTCGGAACTCAAACTCTGACCCTTTACGTGGTATAACTGAGTCGGTAAACACAAACTACCAAGACAGTAGAAGATGTCTACCAGGCACATTCTAATAATATTTCCTAAGCGTGTGCCACATAGATGAGAGAGTGCAGGTAATATAGCACTGTTCTGGAAAGAATATTAAAACATTATTAAATGTGTAATTTTTTTTTAATTTAAAAAAGGGAATAAAAGTTCCTAAAACACAAGTTTTGCCGTTTTAAAACAAATTTATGATAACCTTAATAAACCTAGACGGAAAACCCAACGAAATAACACCTATTTGAACGATGTTTACTTAGTATTAGTGTTGTCACTACATTTTAGTTCCGGCATTCTGTCACTAAAACTAGGATGTACAAACTGCTTTTATAGGTGAGAGATCGAGGATTAGATGCTGAGATTACTAAAAAAATAACAGAAGTAAATAATCTGTAAGTTCTGGTGCTGGACCTGGCCATAATGTATGCTGGTGTAGTTTCCCTAACGTGTTAAAAACATAACAATTCTGATAATAAACTGTACTATGGAAAAATTAATGACCAAGTTCTGTATTTTGTTGTTTCTTTGGGTATACATAATTTTTATATATTAAACTTTGGTTATGTTTTAACTGTTATCCTTATTTTCTTTTAATCCTGACTTGTGCAGGCACGTCTTTTCTAACGCCACGTTCACCAACGAGATGCAACACAACTCTTATGTGACTGTAAATTCGTATATTATATAGATAAAAATATATAAACAAAGATATTTAAAAAAAAATTTTTCAAAATGCAACCCAGAAACACCTATGACATGAAATGTTTTGATACAGCTACATCTACAAAACTTAATACGTTTTACAACATATTTGATTCTATTAGTCTGCAATAGTGTAATTTTAAATTTTAATCAATAATTATTCTAATGATTTTCATGAATTATAACTAAAAATATCATACAAACACTTGTACCAGATTATTCTACCTTTTATGCAGAGGTATTGTATTACGATTCTGAAGCATATAGATTTATGAAAAAGCCTGTATCATTCAGGTTTAATTTTGAAAGTGCAAACAATTTAATTTTTATATCGTAATGATCAGACATATATTGAATTTTTATGTCCATACGGATTTTATAGCGTTAATATGTCAATATATACGCTACATCACGTGATACTAAATGTTCATAATTTCCCCTTTTATGCAAGGAACAAATATGTAAAAGCAAACCGAATTGTTTAATTTTCTTGTAGCGATTGCTGCCACACAATCTTTAACAACTATTGGTTAGCTAATTTGTAATATCTCGTGCTAGTATGACGATAGGTGTAAGGGACTTCTAAAAACCTACGATTTACGGTTTAAAAACACTTGTTTATATTTTTAATGTCAATTGTAATTTACATAAATTTCTCGTTTAAGAAGATATACAGGTTACATAAGTAGGCCTAAGAAGCCTATTTCTATAAGCCATTTCTGTTTCCAACGTTTTTAATTAATTTCCTACATTGACAAAAACCTCATATCCAGAAGTGCCTTACCATTCAATAGACCAAATTTGGTGAGATTTTTCCAGCCCGTCGAGTGGTGGGCGGTATTTTTGGTGGATAACTTATTGCAATGAACTGGACTCTAGCAACTCAAAAGAAGAAGCTTATAATATTTAAACTTCAAATACAAAGCATGATACCATTTAAAAGGTATCTACAATATGACCACTGATATTTCAAACATCAAGTTAGCTACAGTTTTTGATGGCCATATTTTAGCTAACTGTATCATCCGAGAGTTAGTTATTTGCAGGACTTGGAAATTACTCATAAAAACTCAGCGCACCCTTTTAGGCGACACTTTTTGTAGCATTGGTGTGTAACCTTTTAATATACCTGTGATGGTAACGATTCCATTGAGTTCGTGAAGGTTATCAAAATCCTTCTATTTAATACCTAGTCTACATAAAAGAGACAAAACGAGTAGCTTCATGTCAGGTAATCGTCAAAATATGGAAGTAAAACGGGATATATTCAAATTAACAGCAAGCGTACAGTTGTGCAAGGAATTTTATTGAGCCAACTCTTTTTTTTGTATGCAGTTATTGTACTGGAGTAAATAAGGCGGTTTTTTTAATACAATAATACATAAAATTAGTGATTATCTGGACTAAAGTTATCTTATTGAGGAAAAAAAATCAAAAATCCTTCTTTTACAAGTAACCTTAAAAAAGTTGCTTACGAGTGCACTGATAGTGAGTTTTCGGATTTCAAAAATTACTACACAATGTAAAAATTATTTGAAAAATTAGAGTGCTCCAACTCGCAGTGCTTTCCTTTCAGCTCTCCCTTCATAAAAAACGTACAAAAAAGCACAAGGAACTATGTCATTGCTGTAAGGAGGCTGGGGCACCAAGGGGGTCTTGTTCTGGGTAGGGTAGTTGGTAACGTCGAAGGCCGTGTAGCTGGGGGCATTTCCGTGGTGGAGCTTGAAGATAACTTTAATATCAGGCCTGATGCGAGTGGTCTGGCGCTTCACTCCAGATACCTCCAGATAAAAGACTGCGTTGACAGTTTTTCCTAGCGATAGGAACTCAACATACACGATTTCTCAAACGTCACTGAAGACAAACAGCATTGTTTTGATACGAAACTTGCCATGTGCACGTTTTTGGTTTTCGAGAGGTTTGGTGTACTGGGAGCTCTGCCTTTTGGATTCTTGATTTAAATATGTACTGATGATTTTGTATAACATAAATTGCCAAAGAAGATGTGTGCTACGGTTATGCAGCACACCAGCAGGGTGCCCTCTCGATTTAGGTCTTTAGCTGACGCATTACTCCCCATAACAGAAATTTCATTATTATTAGTTACAAAGAGGAATTTAAATATTTAAATGTAGTAATATAATCAAATTAGACATTCCTAGTACTGTATAATTTAAATTGGCCTGTTGTTATATCTTGTACTGCGAAAGAGAGCTCTGGCGTGAGTTTCTATAACTATTAGAATGAGTTAAAACTCTTAGAATATATTAATTTCACAATTTTTTGAAACTAAGTTTTTAATTATTGAATTATAAAATTTAAACAAAAATTAGTTACTGTTTTTATGATTTTGTTAAATAAAAAGCATTCAGTAATTGAAACCCATTACGAATATCTTGCTCACTACAAATGCTAGAAAGATTGCTGAAAAAAAAGTAACAAAATGTTTCTCTTTAACAGTTATATATATTTTTGATAAAACTACGAGAAAAATTCCAATATATGTTAGTGACTGACTCGTACCAAATCATGTAATCTGATTCTCCCTGTACTATTTGGGTAATAGGAGGATTATACATAGCACCAAACACAAATTACTAGCTTTTACACAAAACACAATAATGAAGTTTATTAACTATATTTTAATTAGTACTTGTTAGCACTTCATATGAAATATTCTGGTATTTTGTTTTGGAAATAATAGTAGCTAAACTAGGATGTAAACTGCTTTTGGTAACGAAAAATAGTGAGTAAATCTATGAATAATATTGAATTAAAGTAACTCATCCTTGTAAGTCCTCGTCCTGCTTATGGCCATGACATCGTGTTCCTGGTGCTACTTCCTCGACTAGCTGTGAGTTGAACGAAGATTAAAAATGCAGTGACATAACACTTTAGAATTATTTAAAATCATTAAATTATAAATGATACGTTGTTTCCATGGATATAAAATAATATTTTACGTACACTGCTACTTTCGTTTCACCTGTCCCTTATATTGCTGACGTCACACCTATTAATTACACTAAACAAAACGCTTGTTATCTTATTACCCCAACACGTACATTCTAATGTGACATACATGTGAATAAAACATAATTAGAAAGGTTTTAATGAGATACTTACATGTCTAAATTTACGATATTTATGCTACAATAATAGTGTTTAGATACAAGATCTAGGGAAACTATTAGAAATGACATTTTATACTATTGCTAATTAGTATATAATAGTGTAGTTTTGAAATTCTAAAAACAATTATATCAAATAAGACAACTTTAATGCTTGACTAATCATATTTGTGTTTATATTTTCAATCCAAACTTTTAGATTTTTAATAATCACGCTAACAATATTGGACATATTAAATTTTATATGTTTATTACTTAGATACAAAAAAGTCTGCGTATTAGAATTTTAAAGTATTGCCTACAAGGTTTCATGAAACTAACTTCCAATTTAAAAATAAAGTATTTTGCCGCTAACTGCGGTACTGAATAAAATGTATTCTAGTATTTGGTATATACACAAGTACATATCATTTGTCGTAGTAAGTTTGAATAGTAATGACAAGTACGATATGCTATTTATACTCGTACAGATGTCAGCAATAACATATTAAACGAATTTGAATATTATACTATCTTATAACATACGTATGTTTTGCTTTGTGTACTTTTCCCGAAACGTATTTAATAAGCGAGTGTCTCAATAGGCAACACAGTTACATTGTGAGATATTCCTGTATGTCGATTTATTATCATGTGTTAGTAATAATTTCCTTATATTATAAATAAAAATGTATCGCAAAATGTTTTCCTAAGCGCAAATCTTGAGAACGGCTGGATAACTTAGGTTAATACCTTTTGTAAAATGTTCATTGAAATCGATAGAAGGTTTTTATAAAGCAAAATATAAGAAAAGTTACTCTGAATATTTTAAAATTCAGAAAAAACGTAGTCTTTACGTTTCATAATCCAAAATAAACTGGCACTAAACAGCTCTTAACACCTTCAGCTATAGTTCGAGAAAATGGCTGAAAGAACTGCTAACATTTAAAATTGTTTAAATATTAAGTAAACAGTGCCTGACTAATAATGTAATGCTGATAGTAAATAAAAAAGTTAATATATATATTTTACTCCACATTGCGTCACTGACGATTTATTTAGATTATATTTAAATAATGCAAAGCATTTTAAATAAAACTTAAAAACTGTAATGTAACAAACCTTAATGAACAAAGTTGGGAATGTTTTCACGCAATTTATTTTAAACTGGTGGGCTTCCTTAACATTTCGATATGGAATTTTAACAGTAACTTTTGGAAAAACAGAGAAATGAAAACTAAAATTCCTCAACGATTTTTAGGGGGACTCACTAAGGTGGACTAAGTCCATTAAATACTTGGGAGTCGTCCTGAACAGGACTATTACGACTGGTCTTGCCGCCAAAAGGAGGATCTGCCTTGGAATGGCCGCCCGTCAAGGGCTGTCGGCCCTACTGGGACCACACTCCGGACTACCTACCAACACGAAGCTGCTGCTCTACAAAACGATAGTTCGCCCCATCGTGACATAAGCGGCTCCAGCTTGGTATTCACACACCTCCAAGACGATCAGGAAGGTACTAGAAGTCTTCCAGAACAGGACGCTCCGCCAACTGACGGACGCCATGGTCCGTCAAAAACACGGTCGTCCTACGGTCTGCAGGACAACCCAGCCTGCATGACTTCATCACTGGCCAGGCAAGAGCCATGTATGCAGCAGCAGCTGAATCCAAGTGGGATCACATCCGTGAGTGGGCAACCAGGGAAGACGTCCACCCTTGGAAAATCCCACAACTGTAAGTCATACTAGATGACCCACCCTAGAAGAAAGAAAAATAACAAAAACCAACTGACTCACCACTCCACTACTCAACCAACCAGACTACCCGAAAGCGACAGAAATTTAAAACTACACAATTAACAACTCCCCCCGACTTAACGCAACAATAGCCACACTTGGGGCTAGACGTACACATAGGCATTCTGCTTGTTGCAGAGAATCTACCTCAGAAGGGACAAGAGTCCCAGCCTACCCGCTGCCTGCCTGCCTGCCTAGATTTTGAGGTTTTCAAGAAGACAGTTGTAAACTGATTCTTTCTGTACACTTAGAGTACTGAAGGGATTTAAAACTGTAAATCACAAGTTCTTTCAGTTCGGCCACAAAACATGAATACGAAAGTTATTTGTTGATCTCAGTCAACCATTAATAAAATGAAATATAAATATATAGTATAAAATAAAATATATAGACCATAATTCTCCTCAAATCTGTACAACACCGTTTTTTGAATCATTGACTTTAAACAAATTGACGCAATACGTTCTGAATTTTTATCCTAAATGAGCTAACATTTACTAATTTTAAATTATTTTCAACATATAGACTACAATAAAATGCCTGAAAGATTTCTCTCAGACACATTTAAGAAGATAATTCTTTTGTTAATCTTTACACCTTTTATAAAATATATGAGACTGTATATTAAAACATTTGGAGGTTTTAGAGAACATAGTTGTGCCATGAGGGTAAGATGTGACCGGCAGTAAACTACCTCTAAAGGCCGTGCTCATCTGACTGCCAACCCTGTAATTGCCAAGTTTGGACAAGTACTTTATTTACCTACTGTAAATGCTATGTTCATTAATAGTAATTTTTGTGTAAATTGCATTAAAATCTATTGAATATAATGAAATTTCGGCGTCGGCCAAATCTGGCCGGCACAACTTTTTTCTTTCTAATTTTGTATTGAAAATACTACTGCCGGCCAGATCTGACCGTCTTTTGTTTTCTCTTTGTTGCACGAGTATTTCGTCCACCAATGTGGGTATTAGATGAAGCAGCTGATAAACAGCTATCTAATTTCCTGCGCGCGCAACTATTCTTTTTCTGTGGCTGTAACTAGCATTGCACGACGAGCATTCCCGCGAAATCTCTTTTACGTCTGCTAATAACTAGTGTTTATGTGTAGTCTTTTATTTTTTGTTAGTGTGAACTAAACTTGAGTAAACGACTTCATCATTTGTGTAATAGAGATGTGAGTGATGACCGTATTCAAAGACTTTTTTACTGTCCAATGTCGAGTGAACCAGATCCTTATGACATTGAAAGTGAGCGAAACTTAGGTTATCTTAGTGGCTCAAGTGTTGACGACACGGATGAAGATCCGGACTTTTTACCAAGCGAATCTGAGCATGAAAGTAGTGATGGTGAAGGTGAGTCTGCCATGGAAATGGAAACCAATGATGTGAACAGTGACGGTTCTGGTGTAAATGACGGTGAAGTGATGATCGATGAATGGACTGAATTCAAAGGTAGGCAACATGATTTTCCTTTTACTCGTATTTCTGAGTATCATTTAAATATTGCCAATAATGCTAAGTCTGTAGATTATTATTCAGCTTTTCTTATTGACGAAATTATTCAAATGATGGTCATTGGGACAAACAGAAATGCCAGTAAAGTATTGCGAGAAACCAGATTGAGCCGCAATAGCAGTCTTAAATGGACTCCCACATATGAGATAGAAATGAGAAAGTTCATTGGTATCCTCATATGGATGGGTTTGGCAAATCGTCCCCGTATCACAGACTATTGGTCTGGAAACATTTTGTACAAGAATTCGGTTGCTTGTCAAGTTATGAGCAGAAACCGTTTTAAGCTGATGCTCCGCTTTTGGCATTTTAACGACCATGCTGACGAAGAACGTCATGGGCGTATTTCAAAGATTTTACCCCTTGTGTCAAGCATGAACGAGATTTTTTTGAACAAAAAATCTGCTGGCTAAGACCTTGTAATAGACTAGACCATGATTTTCACACATATGGACTAAAGATTTTCAAACTATGTGATCAGCTTGGGTATACCTATTGTATAAAAGTGTACATGGGTAAAGGGACAATTCAAAATGAAAATAATGAACTAGTTTCAACCTCAGTGGTCATTGAGCTCATGGAAAATCACTTGGATAAGGGACACATCTTATACGTCGACAACTACTACACATCAGTGCAACTTAGCAAAAATCTTTTAGCCAGAAGAACCCACCCGGTGGGTACTGTAAGGGCAAACAGGAAAGGTCTCCCTGCCGAAGTTATGAAAGCACAAACAAAAAAAAAGGAGAAATGAAGGCATTTGAAATTGCAGATGGAATTGTAGTCACAAAATGGAAGGACAAGATAGAAGTGAGAATGCTGTCCACCAAGCATGAAGTGGAGTACGTTCTTACAGAAAAAAAGACAAAAAAGGTAATGCCATATTCAAGCCATTGGTGATAGTTGGGTACAACAAGGGAAAGATGGAAATCGATGTATCTGACCAACTATCATCGTATGGCCGCGTAATAAAAGTGTTCTAATTTCAGATATAGTTATTTCTAAATTTTATATCCATTACAAATGTTTGCCGTTTAAGTCTTCAATATTTTATCTTATTTCAAAGTTGCCATTTCTTTCTTATGAATAAAGCTTATTGTATGTATATATACCTTTGCTTGTATTACAAAATCTCTACCACGGGTCGTCTCCCCGTAATTGTTATTGAAGTGACATTAAAATTGTACAGCATATTCATTTTTACAATAACATTAAGTAAAATTTGGACTTTCCATACCAAAATCATCTCATCTAGACATACATTTTGTTCATTTGAACAAATTCTCCGCCAATTACTCTCACTTCAGTCCAGGATTATTCGAATGATTGTATGGCCTCCCAGTTTATTTAAAAAAACTCGTCCACATTATAAAATTCCAACGACGCCAATCAGCATTTCAAGTGAAATTTAGCGTGCTATGGTTGTTGTATAAAAACCTAGGCAGTAAAAATAGCTGTATAATGCTGTGAAAATTTGTATATTTCATCTGCTATTGTTAATAAATATTAAGGTTTTCCAGATACTTATTATACACCCAGTATATAATTCTTTTAATGAATTATGGTAGTTTTGGGTTTTTGGGATCATGATCGGAGGAATGCACTAATAAAAGTTTCGTCACGTTTCGGAAAACAATAGTAATTCTATTAAGTAAGTAATGTTTGTCTCAATTTTGTGATATAACCTGTATCTAAAAATATTAAAACATTAATAAACAAACAGGTGTAATAGTTAAGCAAATTCTAACATACTTTTAGATCTTTTAGAGAGCGGTATAAAGATATCGGTGTAAAATATCTTCGTCCCCTTAAGAAAATAAAAATCGTTTATACAAATATTTAAAATTAACTGTTTTAGTATTGTAATAAACTGAACAACTAGTAATTACCATTTATTTCAGGGCTTGGTCTTTATACTTTTAAGCAAATATTATTAAAATTGAACTTCTATTGTTAAATTTGCTAGGCAACATAAATATATAGTTTTTTTTTTTCATTTATTGGAAGATCATTGATGACAGTAGAAGCCGTATAGTAATCTGGAAAGGAATTTCATGCTGAAACGAGGGGTGTCTCCGGTGTCGTGAGTTATCATGTTATAAGTAGATATTCCAGATATATCGAGCCATTCTGTACAATGCTTGAGGTTTAGTCAAATTTATAATTAGATAGTGCCCACCAAAGGACTTTAGTAGCACTTTCTGAATATTAGATGTGTTCTGGTTTTTTTCAGGTACTTCTGTCTCGCGGGCATACTGGGTCACCTATTGTAACATTAACTCCAGTGTTCATACTACCATCTTGTGTGCTTGAGAGTGTGCTTGTGCGTGTGAATGAGTCTTGAGAGTGCGTGTGCATGTGAATATACGTGTGCATGTGCTTCTTGAGAGTGTGTATGTGTCATCCACAGACTTCTTACTCTACAACTTCTCTTCAATACACAACACTACTCAGGTAGCTAGCTATGTCTCAGTTTAAAGTAATTTATGTAATTTATAGATGTTTTGAGATTATTTTAACTACATGTATTATAACTAGACAGTAATTTTTACAATAGTGTAACACGCTGACTGAGATAGATGTATTATGACGCCAGAGGCTGAGATTACTGGTCGGTCTCAGATAGTACAGACTAGCGGCGGAAGTGTTAACTACAATATACACTACCACTACTACTACCACCACCACTACCACTACTGGTGGATAGTGTGTATGTGTGTGTGTGTGTGTGTGTGTGTGTGTGTGTGTGTGTGTGTGTGTGTGTGTGTGTGTGTGTGTGTGTGTTGTCGGTGTTGTACAATTAGAGTGTTCAAACCTTATTTATCACTTTTATCTATTTGTTGTCACATTATTGTGTCAACAAGAAGTGACTTCGTCCAAAAGTTAGGGTGGGAAGAAAACAGGCTTGAGTAGCGAACTCGATAAGAAATTGAGATTGAATTTATCTTCTGAAATCGGAAGTCGCGGTACTGTAAATGAACTGCTAATAATAGGCTTACTATTGTCCAAGTTGCTATATTTCCACATTTTGCTCTAAATTCAAATGTATGTATACATATTAAAAACAAAACATTATTAACATACGGTCAGGACATATTTACTAAAACCTTGACTTATCAGCGGTTTTTGTTTTAGAAGCTATTGCTGTTGATTTATTCGGTATTGTAGCTTACAAATCATTATTAATAGCTTACGAAATTTATATTTTCAGTGGATATTGCTCTTTCCGTAATTCTTAATTCTATGAATATTTGATCAAATAATAATAATAGTCAAGATTATTTATTAAATTAGGTATGTATTTAATGACTGAATTATAAAGCAAAATCTAGGACAATACGTATCTACGTAAAGTTTATCTAATGTTAGAGGAGGTTACAGGAGCTGAATCTTTTTATTATTAATATTTTAGGTTTTTTAAGTATAATATTGATGATGTATTTACAGATATGACTTAGCAGACGGCTGGCCTGGCAGCATCTTCACCACTCATCACACATTTCATTTTCCAGGTAGGCAACTAAAACGTTTAAAACGAAATACATTTTTAATTTGTCTAAACCTAGGCTTCAGAATGGCTCAGTTTGTAATTTTAATTTAATTAGTTATTTATGCGTTGTACTGTCTTTTACATCCTCATAGTGTATCCATACCGTATGAGATTCACTAGTACTGCCGGGTATAGACGCAGTAATGCAATGAACGTGTGAACTCATAATTTGTTGCCATGAAATTAAAACAATTATTGTGTTGACCAGATTTGTGTAATAATGTGCGTGCATATGAATAATAAATTGATAGTTAATTCACCCCTCATAGTTAGGGTTTAGCCTACTTATTGTGATAACTTACCTAGTAGAAGTGCTAGACTACTTTACTTGTTTGATGTTATTTTAATTTAATGATGAGTCATAATACGACTATTATAGTTACTACTATATTATCATAGATTTGACGTTTTAGCAGCGTTTTAGATATTCAGTAGGTCTATACTTGGGAATGAAGATAAAAAAATCTTGGAAGATATGGAACACTTATTAAATTAGAATAATAATTTCGAATAAAATTTACTTTAATGAGCAAAGTATGAGCTCTATTTGTTTGGTTAAATTAATTTGCTTACTCATCATTACTATAGACCGCCTCATGGTCTATTCCTGTTCGAATCTGTTACTTGGTTGGCGCGACCGCGTATGCCTGTCTGTCTAGCTTTCTTGCTCGTCTGTCTATCTGAATATCTGTACCTTCTCTTAAATAAGAATGAGTGTATGATCTGTCTAGCCTTGTACGCACTGACTGTGTGAGACAGAGTACACATTTTATGGTACATTGTACAATCATTAGGCACTATTAATTCACAATCATTCGTAAAAATTATGAATGGAATAGTTATAAACCATACTCGTCATAAGTTGTCTATAAAGGCATTTGTTATCAATATATTTATATTTTTGTATATATCAAGTACTAGGCATTGTGGTTTTCTAGTTTCACATTCTTAACGATATTAACCTCATGCCAGTACACTAGTTACTTGTCCCTTGCATTTATCAAATTGTACATGTAAATAAATAACAATCGAGATTTAAGACAAAACATGTTATTTAAACAACTCAAAACTCTGTTTCAATTGAAGTATAAATTGTAAATTTAACTCACTTGTAATATACAATCGCATTTCTGTACTTTAATATAAATCAAATTTTCAAACTAATAGCTCATATTACAATGTACAGCATCGTTGAGAGCAGATTATCGCTTGCATTTTATAAAATAATGCTTGAAAACCGATCAAAATTTATTTTATTTCAAACGGAAAATGTGAAACCTATAATACATTGGTTAAAATACCTTAATAATAATAATAATAATATCACTTTATTGCGGTAACAATTATAAAATTGCATACAAACGTCATAAATAAATATTTAAATAAAAAAGGTAGGCCTACACTTCATTCACTCACGCACACAGTCACATGTTTCTCTCATTCACTCTCATCTTCATTCTCACCAGACAATCCTGCCACTGCCACACCAAAAGAAGAGGATTGATCGTGTTAGTTTAGAATTTCGTCCCAGCGGCTCTCCATAAACTCGTCAACTGAGTAAAACACCCTCGACACCAAAAGATGTCTTAGTCGAGTTTTATTTTTTTTTTTTTTTTTTTTGTCATTCAATTGTTTGATCTCTTCAGGGAGCTTATTGATTAGCTTGACACCAACCTCAGACGGCAAACGTTCGAATGCTGCAGTTCTGTGTTGTTGAACGCGGAAGTTGTCCCTGCCTCTAGTCCCATACTGGTGAACGTCCCTGCCTTGAACCAAGTTACACTTAGAACGGCAGTACAGGACAACCTCCAGGATATAGAGACAGGGCAAAGTCAGCAATCCAAGCTCCCTGAAGGTGTTTTTGCATGAATCTCTGAAGTTCAATTTTGAAATGATTCGGACAGCTTTCTTATGACTTCTAAATACACGTTCGAATTTGTATTTAGAACAGCTGCCCCACAGTCCCAAACCATATGTCAGATGTGGATATACCACGCCAAAGTAGGCCGTTAATTTGTTGAGTAACTGTCAACAGACAAAATTCAGTAGCTTTTGTTAATGAAGCTGCCATCTTCAAGTTTAGAAAGCAAATTTTCAGACCACCCTCGTATATTATTAACTAACTCCGATATGCTTAATACATAATTGGAATGTGAAAAGATCTATGTTGCTTTTATGTGCTATCTTTTAATGCAGAATATAACGAAGAGTTGGTTTTAACATCTGTGAATGTAGAGTGTGAACAGACCATAGCTACCTTTTATGGTTTTATATTGTGCTATGTGGAGATATCTCTGATGTGTAATATCAATCTCATTGTGTAATTCCAAAATATTTATTCCCACATTCAGTAACTTTAAATTAGTACTCCGTGTTTTCTTGCAAATCAATCACTTAATATGTAATTTGAGGAAGTAAATTATTGTATGATTGTAAATAAAATACAACTATACACAGAATAGGCTAAAGTAATGCAAGACTAAGACTTTTAGTGTGTTAGGGTGACAATGTGATGTACATGTTTAACATTTTAAAATAAAAAATACTTTGAAGATTGCTATAAAATTGGTGTCTTCTGGCAAATTAAAAATGTTATTTTATATATTTCAATGCAATCCTTACGCGGATTTGCTGACTACACAACTACCCAGCAATAATTGAGTCGCTTGAAGCATAGTATTCTCCGTGTGTAAACCAGCCTCTGTCAATTAACTTTTATGTTAAATTCACTACAGGAACGCAAACCATTAAAAATTTATAAAAACAGTATTATGACAAAAATGCATTGCAGAAATATATTTTACTTACATTAAAACATGCGCATTACCATATCTAATTATGATTGTAAATGGAAAAATAATTTTAACTGAAAATCTACTTAATGCGTATGATTTAGAAAATGTCCTTTTATTGAAATATATGCTTAATATTATCAAATACAATAAATTTCTGTGGGTAATAAGGAGGCCAAAGATCAGATGCAACAGCATTTTTTGTTTTACTATTCATGATTATCCAAGAAATTATGTTACTTCCACCTAAGTTAATTTTATGGATTACCTTAAAGTTAAATAAAATATGTGAAATTAAGGTTTTATGACATTTAGTTTTACAAACGAAAGGCAAGTACAGGTCCTTTCAATAATTTACAATCAAAAGGCAGATGTAGATCCCTTCCCCACTTTCTCCCACCACCAACCACACGACCCGTGGACCAACATGTGTCGCTTAGGTGTACGGTGTATAAAAAGGACAAACACGGACCGCTCATTACACACGGACCAACATGTGGACAAAAGTTTTTATATATTACAAAATATTAGCATACATTTATCAAGCAAGTTATAAAACATAAATGTATGCTCAGAACAAATTCATAATGTGGTTATATGAAGGTTTAAATGGGGGGCTTGATGGACCTGCATGGTTCGCTGTATAACACAGGACCGTCAAGTGCCTCGTTTCTGTAAATATATATATATATATATATATAATACTTATTCATTTGAATAACAAAGCATGCAATAAAAGGACATAACACAACACACACACACACACACACACACACACACACACACACATATATATATATATATATATATATATATATATATAAAATATATATATATATACTATATATATATTATATTTATATATTATATATATATTATATATATATATATATATATATATATATATATATATATATTATATATTATAATTATATATAATTATATATAAATAATAATATATAATAATTATATATAATAATATAATAATATTATAATATTATAATTATATATAATAATAATATATAATAATTGGTATAATTATATATATATAATTTCAACAAACATTAAATCACAAAAAGTACTTGCTTCATTTTGTAAATACATTTCAGCTAAGTTAGTTAAAAAAACCTATTTTTTTCCCACATTTATTAATATGATATTCGCTACTCCGCTAATAATATCTTTTTGTAAATTAACACTCTCGGTCAAGACACAATTTTATTTATTAATTGTCACATTTAAAGCCCTTACTCGGATTAAAGTGAGTTGCAATAGAAAAACATGTTCGAGAAGTAAAGTTGTAGAAGTGTATAATCAATGGCTAGTTCTCTTTGTTGTTGCAGGGTTGTGTAGTAATAAGTAGTAATTGATATAAACCCTTATTTCAAGTTAGGCTGGGAACGTTTATTGACCAAGGTTAGAGTAAAACATAAAAATTAGTATGCAAGAATATTTTAAAAAGAACCAGATTTAAATTCTCGTAGGTCAATCTTTACATAAATATAAAAACTGGGAAGTTTAGACAATATCGGTAGCAAATACTTGGCAGAAAATGGCTAATTTAGTCTTTCCATATCGTTGTCTGACGGTGATATTACTATCACTTACGTGTCTGACCGTTATAATTAATTGTCGTTAAATGTTTTAATAATGAAGTATTATATCCCGCACCAATTCAAGTTTTGGCTGACGATCAATTTCATGTTCGGAGGGTTAGATGTCGTAAATTTTACAAAACTAAATGCTGTTTGCTTATACTCGTAAATGCTTTAGTCCTAGAGCAGAAAATAAATACAAACGCATCTTATTGTACGTCAACGATTATAAAAGAACGTCACTTGCGTAGGATAAAATATGGACATTTTCCTTGAAATAACCCAGCTGATATGCCCCCTACAGATGTACACATCTAAATTACTTATATCCATGGATACATCGAAAGAAAAGTTCAGGGTATTAAAATATTCTGAATTTCTCAATAATATAATCAAAATTCACTTTAATCGCAGCACCTCGGAAAACCACCGAACAAGGAACACGATGTGAGGCTCAGAGAGAGGACCTGGACCAGAAACTACAGTGAGTTATTTTTATTGTTTGTATATCGTAGTTTCTGCTCTCACTATCTCTTGACATCTAAAGTACGTAGTTTATATCCTAGTTTTCTTGAGAATTTACCATAGCACAAATAACTTTTCCAGTGAATATGTTATTGATTATAAACGTCTACAAAATATAAAAATATTAACTTAATTAATATTAAAAATAAATTTATGATTTGGATCTTTTTACTACTTTTATACCTTGCACAAAGATGATTAATATGCACAATAAATCAAACTGTACGTTCCTCGTAAAAGGTATGGTACATTATTCTGAATTCTGTTACATTTGGGTTTTGGGCTGTTTTTAATTTCCCATCCACCTAAAGCGTGCATGCAGTATAGGCTTAATATTTTTTAAGCTATTCAATAATCTTATGAATTGTTAATCTGAATAGTTAAATTCAGGCACAAGGTGCAGGAGGAATTACCAGAATGTGTTTAGTAGACACCTGCTACCGTAGCTGAGTAATTCTGTCTGTATCATAGAATTGTTTAAGAAAACAATTTTCTTAGCTATATCTTATAAATCTCTTCCCTTTATTCAGTAGTAGCATAAATACTAAAAAAATTTGAAAGTAGTGTATAATGACTGACTAATACAAATTAGACCAACTATATTGTGTTTAAAATTATGTAATAATTTATATACTTTTAAATAGTTTAGAAAAAAATAGTAGTTTCATTTATTTTGTTAGGTGAACTTCCATATAGTACACGAAACAAAAATCAGGCAATATAAATGTGACAGTTACAAATGCGTACTGAAAAATGTTCCGATCCTTAAAACTATTCGCTTAAACTAAATTATAGTTTCCGTTTCACGACAAGAATTTTGCAATACAGCTACATTAATGCAATATACAAGATTAGAGTATATTAATGCAAAATGTGTACTTTCATATCTAGTGGACACGAGCTGCAGGAAGAATTACCAGAATGTGTCTAGTAGGCACCTGCTACCGTAGCTAAGTAATTCTGTCTCAGCTTATCAACTCAAGGGCCTGAGTTCCAGTGCTTGTTCGTGCAAGCTGTTTTCGTTATACTAACAGTATAGTATTTCGTATGGTAATTCCCAATACATTATTTCGTTGCTAGTACTAAACTGTTTAAAAAGTAGAAGAATTTTAAGTCTAATGCCAAAAGCCTATACATTCATCCAGTGTGGTATATAGACCGAGGTACTGGGCAATTAAAATGACTATGTTGTGAAATGGATGGTGCGGGGGATTATCCCCATGAACACCACAGAAGTTATAGCCGTGAGCCTTGGATTCTTTCTCGTATTAGGCTGACAACAGTAGGAACTCATCAGAGCCAGGTTAAATGAGTAAACGGAACAGACAGGGGAACAAATAATTTGCAGTCATTCAGGAACTTGAAAGATACATTCTAACGGGTGGCGAGACGGGTGGCGAGAAAGATCTTTTTAAACCTAACTGGTATTTAGGTAATTATTGCCTACTATAAAGTTAAGCTGGGTTTTGAACCTCCACTTCTCGACTAAGTACGGACTACACAGATCCAAGCGTCCACAGATGAATCTTAGAGGAATGAGGATTAGCACAAGTCACTAAATAAAAAGTGTAAGTTAGTAAAATTACACTGAAGGTTGCAACAAAAATTCGTACACTGAATTTGGAACGACTGGGTCCTAAATATTAAACGAGGTCGTGAAACGTTAATTGGAAGGTAGGGCCCACGATATTAACACCAAAACACCGTGCCGGTTCGTCGAGGGAGCGGGCAGCCAGCTTTGATCATAAAACTCCGACCACAGAAACTCTATGATGTCCTCGCCCTACGGAAGCCAGAAGAGAAGAGAGCATGAAACCTAAATCCAGATATCTAGAAACCTGAAAACTAGAACCATTCAAACAGGCAGAATTCCACAGAAACATCTAGAAATAGAGATAAACCATCTGGAAAAAACAGACGACTCGACCAGCTGTAGTGAAACAGCTCCCGGCCCGTCCAACGGCCAACAAAATAAAGGCAAACGCCACATCCTCGCCCTCTACCCCGGGAGTGATAAGAATAAAACTCAAAAGGATAAGGTAGGAAGTCAAGGACGGAAAGAGTAGAGACTACAACTGGTATCGCTGTAGTTAGCAATCTGTGTAGTTAGCAATCTGCTAGATATTGCTCTAGTATGGATATCCTGCACGCTCGCGAGGCGCTCCAAAAGCGTAACGGCTAGAATCCATTCCGACTGACCACACTACTCAAGAATAAATCTTTTTAATTTAAAGAGGCTTGAGGAAAAGCCTTGTAGTAGTAAAAAAAACTCAAACAATTTTAAGTACTTTCTGTGGTAGCTACCAATACATAAAGGTCTGAAGTGTTGACACAAGGATGGGTTTATTAGTAGTTTCTTTCCAAATCATTAATACGCTCGGTGGTCCAAAAGGCTACAAGAGGGTGTTTCAAGTAAGGTTGGGAAGGAAATTAAGTAACTGTACACTTATTAGCCAAAGCACTCCCTAAGTCTCCACCATCTGGGTATCTCCACCGGAACCCAAGGGCCACTTAAGCACCCGAATGGAAACCACGAACAGTTGGTGGAACTCCTTGAACCACCAGGAGAGTATTACTCCAGACATAGTCTGTATTTTTGTTCAAAGATGGGGGGATCAGAAAGGATGAAGAGACCATCTCAAAGCGAAATTACAAATATGAGAAAATTACACCCACCATAATATCAACAGACCTAAGTTTGCGTTGTAAAGGCTAATTAGGTAAAAACCTGGTACTGGAAAAATTTAGTAAAAGTGGGCCAGTACTCTCTCCTCCCACTTTTGCGACGGCTGAGAAAAAAAAAGTGGTGGCCAGTGGGAAAAGACAAAATAAAGTTTATTTTACCATACTAGTATAAAATTTTGAGAATTGGACAAATTAAATCAGGCTCTTAAAAAGGCGTGAAATAAAAAAAACTTTGTAGAGCTAAGGCAAAAGCTTAACGGAGTAAGGAAAATCATTTGGGTTAATTAGGAACTTTAAAAAAAACTACAGTTTGTGAAGTGTTGGCCAGGTAAGGCAAAAATACCCTGAAACCTACGGAAAAGAGACCCAAAAAACTTACTAGACCAAAACCCAACAAAATTAGGTTAACAAAAAATAAACCTCTAAAACTTTAACAATAATAAAGCCTTCAAAGGATAACAGTAACAACAGTAAAAAAACACTTCCAGTATAAACACTAAACAGCAAACAATAAATATAGCCGCTGGAAACATCTAGCAGCTTCAGAGACAAAAATTATAAAGCCTTAAAGACACAGAAAGACAACAACAAAAACTAACTACAAAAAATATATAGACAAACTACAATCTTCAACAATAAAAACTACACCTATCCATCGCTGCTTAACTTAGCTGAATAACAAAGAAGAATTCCACCTACTGCCAACGGACTGACCCTACTATACAAGAGAAAAAACAAAAAATGTAAAGGGAAAGAAAATGTAAGCTTGTGTTGTAAAATGTAATGGGTTGCGCCGAACTAAGGATAGCAGGCTGCGCAACTGCCTTCAGGAATGTTAAAAATAAACAAACATAAAGTCTACTCCCGATGATGAACAGCGTAGAAAAATTTCCGAAGCAAAAAAAAATTCTCTAAACAGCCAATGCTAAACCCCGATCCCCCCGTGTATATGTACTGTAAAAGAGGAAAAGTAAAAGTATTAGAGTGTTAGTGTCGTGTAAGGAAGAGAACAAGAAGACAGAAAAAAACTAAACTAAAATCACTAAGCTCTAAACTATCCCTATAAACGTCCCGGCAGCGGCACTTTGGTCTTAGATAGGCCCAAAATTATTCTTCAGGTAGGAAACACGGGGCCGACCTAATAAGTTTCCCTGACTTGGGGACACCTCAAAGTCACAGCAAAAAAAAGTAATCAGAAAATCAATTAGGGCAACTTTACTGTTGTGTGTGCAAAAAGTACAAGTTAAAAAAAAAACTATTACTAATTATAGTATTAGAATAAATAAAAGCATATAGTACAATGCCTTATTATTACCAATGAAATCAATTTCCAGTATCACTAACAGGCGTTGGCAGAAAATTTAATCAAAAGTTTGGCTTTCAGAACAAAAATTGTCGTTTACCATCAGCGGGGGGGGGTAGACTCAAATTGTCTCCTCTCAAGCAGGTAGTGAAAGTTAAAAGTATTCAAGAAAACCTAACAAAACACCTTTCAAATCCCTAAAAGATTAAGAGAGGGAAACAAAGTAAACAAAAAATTAATTTAAAAAACCAAAAAGCAACTGTACCGTAGCCGTGCAAAATAAAAAATGTGGTGCAAGGCGTATAGTAGCGCTACAGGTAACTACATTAAGTTCAACAAGGCCCTAGTGAAATAAGGACACAAGTCTAAATAGTAAACTCCTCCCTTTAAACTGTATGTAATTTTAGAACACCCCCCAAAAAAATCTCTTTTGAGGACCATGACTCCAAAAAAACCCAGTGAAAGATAAAATTTTGAAGCAAAGACCAAAGGAAAAAATATAAATTAAAACTACTTAAGGTTTTAAATTAGCCTAAACTGAAGGTTAGGTAAGTTAAACACCCAAAGTTAATTCAAGCAAGCTAACATGTTTTTTTTTATCAATCAATCCAAAGAGTTCAC
Source organism: Homalodisca vitripennis (assembly GCF_021130785.1). NCBI lineage: Eukaryota > Metazoa > Arthropoda > Insecta > Hemiptera > Cicadellidae > Homalodisca > Homalodisca vitripennis. The sequence goes on along the minus strand of NW_025781636.1, from coordinate 11,955 downwards.
TAGGGTTTTGGTATTTTAAAAAGTTTTTTTTACATATAATTTTTTCTGTTTTTAACTAACAGTGAACCCTCAAGGTGGCAAACTATAGTTTTAAAAAGTTTTGCAAAAGAAGGATGTTTAAACATTTTGGAAAGAAAAGTTTAACTTTGTAAAGTAATTAAATCACTTGTATGTATGTCAGCAACGTCAAATCCAACCCCAAGCTGCAACTTCATAAAAATTACGAAACAAACATAGGCCTTATGTTATTTTTTTATTAATAGGTAGGTGGAAAACTAACATAGGTGTACTCCATATTAAGTTTTAACTGCATACATTAAACAGGCACTAGTCAAAAGAAGCAAAAGGCTTTTAATAATAGACTATAAAAGAATTATTTTTACAATAATATTAAAGTTTTTGAAGAAGATTAAGAAAAAATTGCCAACTGTTATCATAAATTAACCCTTTAAGTTTGAATTGCCCTGAACATTCAAATAGCATAGGCGTACATAAAAGTTTGACACCTAGTTCAAAGTAGAAAAATTATCAGATAAATTTAACAGTAACACTTCACTTACATAGTGAAGTGTACTGTTTAAATTTATCTGACTAATTTTTCTACTTTTGAACTAGGTCAAACTTTTTTATGTCGCCTATGCTATTGAATGTATCCGGGCATTCAAACTTTAAGAGGGTTTTTAATTTATGATAACAGTTGCATTTTTTCTTTATCTTCTTCAAAAACTTTAACTATTATTGTAAATATTATTCTTTTTATTGTCTATTATTAAAATAGCCTTTTGCTTCTTTTGACTAGTGCCTGTTTAATGTATGCAGTTAAACTATTATGGGAGTACACATTTCAGTTTCCCTCACCTATTTAATAAAAGTAAACATAGGGCCTATGTTTGTTTCGTAATCTTTTATGAAGTTGCAGCTGGGGTTGGATTTGAGTGCTCTGACTACATACAAGTGATTAATTACTTACAAAGTTAAACTTTTCTTTCCTCAAAATGGTTTAAACATCCTTCTTTTGCCAACTTTTAAACTATAGTTTGCCAACTTGAGGGTTCACTGTTAGTTAAAAACAGAATAAAAATCATATATGTAAAAAAAATTTTTAAAATACCAACCCTAGTGAAACTCTTAGGATTGATTGATATGTTAGCTTGCTTGAATAACGCTTTGGGTGTTTAACTTACCTACTTCAGTTTAGGACTAATTTAAACCTTACGTAGTTTAATTTATATTTTTTTCCTTTGGTCTTTGCTTCTATAATTTTATTTTTCTCACTGGGGTTTTTTGGTAGAGTCATGGTCTCAAAAGAGGATTTTTATGGGGGGTGTTCTAAATTACATACAGTTTAAAGGGAGAGCTTTACTATTTTAGACTTTGTGTCTTATTTCACTAGGGCCTTGTTTGATGAACTTAATGTTGTTTACCTGTAGCGCTACTATAACGCCTTGCAACCCACATTTTTTATTTTGCACGGTACGGTTCAGTTGCTTTTGGTTTAAATTAATTTTTTGTTTTACTTTGTTTCCCTCTCTTAATCTTTTAGGATTTGAAAGGTGATTTTGTTAGGTTTTCTTGTATACTTTTAACTTTCTTACTCCTGCTGAGAGGAGACAATGTGAGTCACCCCACTACCCGCTGATGGTAAACCGCAATTTTTGCTTCTGAAAGCCAAACTTTTGACCTAAATTTTCTGCCAAAACGCTGTTTAGTGATACTGGATAAAAATTGATTTCCATGGTTAATAATAAGGATTGTACTATATGATTGTATTTATTACTAATACTATAATTTAGTATTAGTATTTTTTTTTTAAACTTGTACTTTTTTGCACACACAACAGTAACAGTTGCACATAATGATTTTCTGATTACTTTTTTTTGCTGTGACTTTGAGGGTGTCCCAAGTCAGGGAAACTTATTAGGGTCGTTCGGTTTGTTCGGCCCGTGTTCCCTACCTGAAGAATAATTTTGGGCCTATCTAAGACCAAAAGTGCCGCTGCCGGGTACGTTGTATAGGGATAGTTTTAGAAATGCTTAGTTGATTTTAGTTTAGTTATGTTCTGTTTTCTTGTTCTCTTCCTTACACGTCACTAACACTTCTAATTACTTATTACTTTTCCTCTTATTTTACCAGTACATATACACGGGGGGATCGGGGTTAGCATTGGCTGTTTAGAGAATTTTTTTTTGCTTCGGATATTTTTCTACGCTGTTCATCGGGAGTAGACTTTTATGTTTGTTTAATTTTTAAACATTCCTGAATGGCAGTTGCGCAGCCTGCTATCCTTAGTTCGCGCAAACCCATTACATTTTACAACACAAGCTTACATTTCTTTTCCCTTTTACAGTTTTGTTTTTTCTCTTGTATAGTAGGGTCAGTCCGTTGGGCAATGTAGGTGGAATTCTTTTTCTCTTGTTATTCAGCTAAGTTAAGCAGCGATGGATAGGTGTAGTTTTTATTGGTTGAAGATTGTAGTTTGTTCTATATATTTTTTGTAGTTAGTTTTTGTTGTTGTCCTTTCTGTGTCTTTAAGGCTTTATAATCATTTTGTCTCTGAAAGCTGCCTAGATGTCTCCAGCGGCTTAATTTTTGTATGCTGTTTAGTGTTTATACTGGAAGTGTTTTTTTACTGTTGTTACTGTTATCCTTTGAAGGCTTTATTATGGTTAAAAGTTTTAGAGGGTTATTTTTTGTTAACCTAATTTTGTTGGGTTTTGGTCTAGTAAGTTTTTTGGGTCTCTTTTCCGTAGGTATCAGGGTTTATTTTGCCTTACCGGGCCAACCACTTCACAAAACTGAAGTTTTTTTTAAAGTTCTCTAAATAACCCAAATGACTTTTCCTTACTCTCGTTAAGCTTTTGCCTTAGCTCTACAATGTTTTGTTATTTCACGCCTTTTAAGAGCCTGATTGAATTTGTTCCCAATTCTCAAAAATTTTATACTAGTATGGTAAAATAATCTTAATTTTTGTCTTTTCCCACTGGCCACCACTTTTTTTTTCTCAGCCGTCGCAAAGTGGGAGGAGAGTACTGGGACCCACTTTTACTAAATGTTTCCTAGTACCAGCGTTTTTACCTTAATTAGCCTTTACATACGCAAACTTAGGTCTGTTGGATATTATGGTGGGTGTAATTTTATCATATTTGTTAATTTCGCTTTGAGATGGTACTCTTCATCCTTTTGATCCCCCCCAATCTTTGAACAAAAATTACAGACTAGGTCTGGAGTAATACTCTCCTGGTGGTTCAAGGAGTTCCACCAACTGTTCGTTGGTTTCCATTTCGGGTGCTTAAAGTTGGCCCTTGGGTTTCGGTTGGAGATTTACACAGATGTTGGAGAGAAGACTTAGGGAGTTGCCTTTGGCTAATAAGTGTACAGTTACTTAATTTCCTTCCCAACCTTACTTGAACACCCTCTTTGTAGCCTTTTGACCACCGAGCGTATTTAATGATTTGGAAAGAAAACTATATAAACCCAATTCCTTGTGTCAACACTTCAGACCTTTATGTATTGGTCAGCTACCACAGAAAAGTACTTAAAAATTGTTTGAGTTTTTTTTTACTACTACAAGGCTTTTCCTCAAAGCCTCTTTAAATTAAAAAGTTTTATCTCTTGAGTAGTGTGGTCAGTCGGAATGGAGTCTAGCCGTTACGCTTTTGTGAGCGCCTCGCGAGCGTGACAGGATATCCATCTCTAGAGCAATATCTAGCAGGATTTGCTAACTTCACAGATTGCTAAACTACAGCCAATACCAGTGGTAGTCCTCTACTCTTCTCCGTCCATTGACTTCACTACCTTATCCTTTTGAGTTTTATTCTTATTCACTCCCGGGGTAGTAGAGGGCGAGGATGTGGCGTTTGCCTTTATTTTGTTGGCCGTTGGACGGGCCGGGAGCAGTTTCACTACAGATGGTCGAGTCCGTCTGTTTTTTCCAGATGTTTATCTCTATTTCTTTGATTGTTTCGTGGGGAATTCTGCCTGTTTGAATGGTTCTTAGTTTTCAGGTTTCTAGATATCTGGATTTAGGTTTCATGCTCTCTTCTCTTCTGGCTTCCGGTAGGGCGGAGGACATCTTAGATTTTCTGTGGGTCGGAGTTTTTAGTTTTTTGATCAATGCTGGCTGCACCGGCTCCCTCGACGAACCGGCACGGTGTTTTGGTGTTAATATCGTGGGGCCCTACCTTCCAATTATCGTTTCACGACCTCGTTTAAATATTTAGGACCAGGTCGTTCCAAATTCAGTGTACGCGAATTTTTGTTTGCAACCTTCCAGTGTAATTTTACTAACTTACACTTTTTAGTTAGTGACTTGTGCTAATCCTCATTCCTCTAAGGATTCATCTGTGGACGCTTGGATCTGTGTAGTCCGTACTTAGTCGAGAAGTGGAGGTTCAAAAACCCAGCTTAACTTTATAGTAGGCAATAATTACCTAAATACCAGTTAGGTTTAAAAAGATCTTTCTCGCCACCTCGTCTCGCCACCCGTTTAGAATGTATCTTTCAAGTTCCTGAATGACTGCAAATTATTTGTTCCCTGTGTTCTCGTTTCCGTTGTACTCATTTAACCTGGCTCTGATGAGTTCCTACTGTTGTCAGACCTAATACGAGTAAAGAATCCAAGGCTCACGGCTATAAACTTCTTGTGGTGTTCATGGGGATAATCCCCCGCACCATCCATTTCACAACATAGTCATTTTAATTGCACCAGTACCTTCGGTCTATATTACCACACTGGATGAGTGTATAGGCTTTTGGCATTGTAGACTTAAAATTCTTTCTACTTTTTAAAACAGTTTAGTACTAGCAACGAAATAAATGTATTCGAGGAATTACCATACGAGATATATACTATACTGTTTGTATACGAAAACCAGCTTGCACGAACAAGCACTGGAACTCAGGCCCTTGACGTTGATAAGCTGCAGACAGGAATTACTACAGCTACGGTAGCAGGTGTCTCTACTAGACACATTCTGGTAATTCTTCCTGGCAGCTTGTGTCCACTTAGAATATGAAAGTACACATTTTGCATTAATATACTCAAATTAATCGTGCTATAATTGATTAATGTAGCCTGTATTGCAAAATTCTTGTCGGTTTGAAACGGAAAACTATAATTTAGTTTAATGCGAATAGGTTTTAAGGGATCGGAAACATTTTTCAAGTACGCATTTGTAACTGTCACTATTTATATTGCCTGAATTTTTGTTTCGTGTACTATATGGAAGTTCAATCCTAACCAAAAATAAATGAAACTACCTATTTTTTTTCTAAACTATGTTAAAAGTATATAATAAATTATTTACATAATTTTAAACACAATATTAGTTGGTCTAATTTTAGTAATTAGTCAGTCATTATTAAACTTACTTTCAAATTTTTTTTAGTATTTATGCTACTACTGAATAAAGGGAAGAGATTTTAAGATATAGCTAAGAAAATTGTTTTCTTAAACAATTCTATGATACAGGACAGAATTACTCAGCTACGGTGAGGTGTCTACTAAAACACATTCTGGTAATACCTCCTGCAACTTGTGCCTGAATTTTAACTATTCAGTATTAACAAATTCATTAAGATTATTGAATAGCCTTAAAAAATATTCAAAGCCTATACTGCCATGCTACGCTTTAGGTGGTTATTGGGAAATTAAATAAACAGCCCAAAACCCAAATGTAAACAGAATTCAGAATATATTGTACCATACCTTTTACGAGGAACGTTACAGTTTGAATTTTATTGTGCATATTAATCATCCTCTTTTTGTGCAAGGTATAAAAGTAGTAAAAAGATCCAAATCATAAATTTATTTTTAATATTAATTAAAGTTAATATTTTTATATTTTGTAGACGTTTATAATCAATAACATATTCACTGGAAAAGTTTATTTGTGCTATGGTAAATTCTCAAGTAAAACTAGGAACTGATAAAACTACGTACTTTAGAGTGTCAAGAGATTAGTGTAGAGCAGAAAACTACGATATACAAACAATAAAAATAACTCACTGTAGTTTCTGGTCCAGGTCCTCTCTCTGAGCCTCACATGTCATGTTCCTTGTTCGGTGGTTTTTCCGAGGTGCTGCGATTAAAGTGACACTTTTGTATTATATTATTGAGTAAATTCAGAATATTTAAATACCCTTGAACTTTTCTTTCGATGTATCCATGGATATAAGGTAATTTCGATGTGTACATCTGTAGGGGAGCCATATCAGACTGGGGTTAATTTTCAAGGAAAATGTCTCATATTTTATCCTACGCAAGTGACGTTCTTTTATAAATCGTTGACGTTACAATAAGATGCGTTTGTGTATTTATTTTCTGTATGCCATCTTAAGGACTAAAGCATTTACGGAGTAGTATAAGCAAACAGCATTTTAGTTTTGTAAAAAATTTGACGACAATCTAACCCTCCGAATATGAAATTGATCGTCAGCCCAAAAACTTGAATTGGTGCTGGGATATTAATACTTCTATTATTAAAATCATTTAACGATCAATTAATTATGATCATCTCATAACGGTTCAGACACTGTAAGTGATAGTAATAATCACCGTAAGCATCAAACGATATGGAAAGGACTAACATTAGCCATTTTCTGCCTAAGTATTTGGCTTACCGATATTGTCATAAAACTTCCCAGTTTTTTTATATTTATGTAAAGAATGGACCATACGAGAATTTTAAAATCTGGTTCTTTTTTAAAATATATCTTGCATACTAATTTTTTATGTTTTCACTCTAACCTTGGTTCAATAAACAGTTTCCCAGCCTCTAAACTTGAGAAATAAGGGTTTATATCAATTAACTACTTATTACTACACAACCCTGCAACAAACATAAAGGAGAAACTAGCCATTGATTATATCACTTTCTACAACTTTACTTCTCGAAACATGTTTTTTCTATTGCAACATCCACTTTTTAATCCGAGTGTAAGGGGCTTTAAATGTGGACAATTTATATAAATTAAAAATTGTGTCTTGACCGAGTTGTTAATTTACAAAAACGATATTATTAGTCGGTAAGTCAGCGAATATCAGTATTAAATAAATGTTGGATAAAAAATAGGGTTTTATTTTTTTTTAACTAACGTAGCTGAAAATGTAATTTTACAAAATGAAAGCAAAGTACTTTTTGTGATTTAATGTTTGTTGAAAATTATTATATTATATATCATATATATTATATAATATATATATTAATATATTATAATCTATGTGTGTGCTGTGTGTGCTTTGGTAAGTGTGTGTTGTGTGTTGTTGTTATGTCCTTTTTATTGCCATGCTTTAGTTATTCAAATGAATAAGTAGTATATAGTTATTATATATATATATATATATATATATATTATATATACTATATATATTAGGTTTACAGAAACCGAGGCACTTGACGGTCCTGTGTTATACAGCTGAACCATGCAGGTCCATCAATCCCCCCATTCTGTAAAATTTAATATAACCACATTATGAAATTGTTTCTGAAGCATACATTTATGTTTATAAACTTGCTTGATAAATGTATGCTATTATTATTGTAATATATAAAAAAATTTGGCCACATGTTGCGGTCCGCGTGTTAATAGAGCGGTCCGTGTTTGAGTCCTTTTTATACACCGTACACCTAAGCGACACATGTTGGTCCGCGGGTCGTGTGGTTGGTGGTGGGGAAGAAAGTGGGGGAAGGGATTCTACATCTGCCTTTTTGATTGTAAAATTTATTGAAAGGGGACCTGTTACTTGCCTTTCGTTTTGTAAAAACTAAACTATTCATAAAACCTTGTTCAATTTTTCACATAGTTTTATTTTAACCTTTAAGGTAATCCATAAAAAATTAACTTAGGTGGATAAGATAAACATAAATTTTCTTGGATAATCATGAATGAGTAAAACAGAAAAATGCTGTTGACATCTGATCTTTTGGCCTCCTTATTACCCACAGAAAATTTATTGTATTTGGATTAAAATATTAAGGCATATATTTCAATAAAAAGGACATTTTCTACAAATCATAACGCATTAAGTAGGATTTTCAGTTAAAATTAATTTTTCGCATTTACCAATCATAAGTAAGACTATTGGTAATGCGCATGTTTGTAATCGTAAGGTAAAATATATTTCTGCAATGCAATTTTTGTCCATAATTACTGTTTTATAAAATTTTTAATGGTTTGCGTTTCCTGTAGTGAGTGAATTTAAACATAAAAGTTAATTGGACAGAGTGGGATGGTTTAACACACGGAGAAATACTATGCTTCAAGCGTCTCAATTATTGCTGTGGTAGTATGTTGTAGTCAGGCAAATCCGCGTTAAGCGATTGGCATTGAAATATATTAAAAATAAACATTCTATTAATTTGACCCAGAAAGACCACCATTTTTATTAGCAATCTTCAAAGTATTTTTTATTTTAAAAAATGTTACAACATGTACAATCACATTGTTCAACCCTTAACCACACTAAAGTTCTTAGTTCCTTTTGCATTAACTTTAAGCCTATTCTGGTGTAATAGTTGTATCTTTACTTTCTTAATCAACTCATACAAATAATTTACTTCCTCCAAATTACTCATATCTAAAGTCTGGATTGATTTGCAAGAAAACACGGAGGTACTAAATTTTTAAAGTTACTTTGGAAATGTGTGGGAATTAATATTAGGACATCTTACACAATGAAAATTGATATTACACACATCAGAGATATCTCCACATAGCATAAATAATAGAAAAACCATAAAAGGTAGCTATGGTCTGTCTCACACTCTTCATTCCACAGACTGTTAAAACCAACTCTTCGTTTATATTCTGCATTAAAAGATAGCACATAAAAGCAACATAGATCTTTTCACATTCTAATTATGTATTAGCATATCGGAGTTAGTTAATAATATACGAGGGTGGTCTGAAAATTTGCTTTCTAAACTTGAAGATGGCAGCTTCATTAACAAAAGCTACTGAATTTTGTCTGTTGACAGTTACTCAACAAATTAACGGCCTACTTTAGCGTGGTATATCCACATCTGACATATGGTTTGGGACTGTAGGGCAGCTGTTCTAAATACAAATTCGAACGTGTATTTAGAAGTCATAAGAAAGCTGTCCGAATCATTTCAAAATTGAACTTCAGAGATTCATGCAAAAACACATTCAGGGAGCTTGGATTGCTGACTTTTCCCTGTCTCTATATCCTGGAGGTTGTCCTGTACTGCCGTTCTAAGTGTAACTTGGTTCAAGGCAGGGACGTTCACCAGTATGGGACTAGAGGCAGGGACAACTTCCGCGTTCAACAACACAGAATTGCAGCATTCGAACGTTTGCCGTCTGAGGTTGGTGTCAAGCTAATCAATAAGCTCCCTGAAGAGATCAAACAATCGAATGACAAAAAAAAAATTTAAAATAAAACTCGCCTAAGACATCTTTTGGTGTTCGAGGGTGTTTTACTCAGTTTGACGAGTTTATGGAGAGCCGCTGGCAGTTTTGGTGTGGCAGTGGCAGGATTGTCTGGTGAGAATGAAGATGAGGAGTGAATGAGAGAAACATGGTGACTGTGTGCGTTGAAGGTGAGATGAACGGTAAGGGCCTTATCCTTTTTTTATATTTAAATAATTTATGTTGTGGTCACGTTTGTTATACAATTTTTAATAATTGTTACCGGCAGGGGGGGGGGGGGGGGGGGGGTGGGGGGGGGGGGGGGGGGTATAATTATATTATTATTATTAAGGTATACCAACTATGTATTACTAGGTTTCCGGTCCATGTATTTCCGTTTGAAATGATTGAAATAGATTTTTTGATCGGTTGATCACCATCCAAGCATTATTTTATAAAATGCAAGGCGAATAATCTGCTCTCAACGATGCTTGTATCATTTAAAAAAAGTTGTTAATATATTAATAATTTAGCTATTAGTTTGAACATTTGATAGTATTATATTAAAGTACAGACAATGTGCACATTGTATATTACCAGTGAGGGGGGGGGGGGGGGGGGGGGGGGGGGGGGGGGGGGGGGGGGGGGGGGGGGGGGGGGGTGGGGTGTAGGGGGGGGGGGGGGGGGGCGGGGGGGGGGGGGGGAGGGGGGGTGGTTAAATTTTACAATTATATCAATACATCTAATTTAAACAGAGTTTTTGAAATGCTGGTTGTTTACCTCAACCCCTAACAAGTTTTGTCTTAAATCTCGGAAATTGTTAATTTATAGTTACAATGTGCACTCAAAATTTGATAAATGCAAGGGGATAGGTAACTAGTGTACTGGCAAGTATGGGGGTGAGGGGTTAATATGCGATAGGAATGTGAAATTAGAAAAAACAAACCACAGAGGCCTAGTACTTGATATATAAAAAAAAAAATATAAATATAATTATAACCAAAATGCTCTAGTTATGAACAACTTATGACGAGTCATGGTTTACTATAACTATTCCATTTCATACAAATTTTATAAGAATGATTGTGAATTAACTAGTGCCTAATGATTGTACAATGTACCATATAATAGTTCTGTTACTCTGTCTCGACACAGTCAGTGCGTACAAGGCTAGACAACTATTCATAACATTCATTCTTTTTTTTAGATTGGAAGGTACAGATATTTGAGGATAGACAGACGAGCAAGAAAGTTAGACAAACAGGGGCATTGGGCGGGCTGTTCTGCAAACCGACGTAACAGTATTCGAATAGGAATAGACCAAATGCGGGACTAATAGAAATGAAGAGTAAGCAAATCAATAATGTTAACCAACAACCAATATAGCTCATAATTTTCTCGATTAAATGTAATTTTATTCGAAATTATTAATCTAAAGTAAATAAAGTGTTCCAAATCTACCATAATATTTTTAATCTGAAATCATATCCCAAGTTCAAAGGGGGAAACGCAGCAGTAAAACGTCATAATTGTCTCATGATAATATAGTAGTAACTATAAAATTCTTATTATGACAAATCATTAAATTAAAACAGAGATCAAACAAGTAAATTAGTCTAGCTAACTTCTAGTGTCTACTAGGTAAGTTATACACAAAAAGAATGTCTAAATCCTACATAACTATATTGGGTGAATTCACTATCAATTGAGTATTCATGGCATGCACCATCAGATCCTATTCTTGACAAATGCGTGTCAACAACACAATAATTTTATTAATTTCAAAGCATCAAATTATGAGTTCACTACGGGGGTGCAAAGACAATACTCGGGGACAATAAACCGAAAGGCGTTACTAACTAAAGATAATCTCATAACTGAATAGCAGAACCACAAAGTGATAATGTAAAATACAGTACAACGCATTAATAACCAATTAACTTAAAATTACAAAGAATGAGCCAATCTAGAAGCCAAGGTAGTTAATACAAAATAAAAATTTACTTCTTTTTAGGGGGGCGGGGGGGGGGTGAGTTTAGTTGCGCTACCAGGAAAAAGAAAAAGAAATATTAGTGGTGAAGAATGCACCAGGTCCACCACTTCTGCTCAGTCATATCTGTAAAGTAGCATCTTCAATATTATATTTAAAAAACCTAAAATATATTATATAATCTAAGGTTCAGCTCCTGTAAAACCTCCTCTAACATTAGATCAACTTTACGTAGATACGTATTGTCCTAGATTTTGCTTTATAATTCAGTCATTAAATACATACCTAATTTAATAAATAATCTTGACTATTATTATTTGATCAAATATTCATAGAATTAAGAATTACGGAAAGAGCAATATGCACTGAAAATATAAATTTCTAAGTTATTAATAATGATTTGTAAGCTACAATAGCGAATAAATCAACAGCAATAGCTTCTAAAACAAAAACCGCTGATAAGTCAAGGTTTTAGTAAATATGTCCTGACCGTATGTTAATAATGTTTTGTTTTTAATATGTATACATACATTTGAATTTCGAGCAAAATGTGGAAATATAGCAACTTGGACAATAGTAAGCCTATTATTGCA
>NW_025781635.1:0-40117 GCF_021130785.1 Homalodisca vitripennis | reverse complement strand
TTCGAATTTTAAAATCAATAAACGTGTTATTCGTTTAATTCTTCAGTAAAAAATTTCTGGTTATAACCAAGTATGCCAGAAATTGTATATAAGGCTTATAAAGTAAAGATGGCCTTATTTTACCAGGCGAAGTCAGGGCTAAGAAGCCCTCTCTGACACTTAACCTGGGTTTAAGACATTGAAAGTTAAAAACTTTACTCGTTCGCATTTCTAAAGTTTCAAAATAATATTTTCTGTAGTTACTCGCCGTTTATTCATTAAAAAATTTTTTTCTAAATTTTGTATGATTTACTCAATAATGTTTTAGCTTTTATTTTTTTTTTATTTAAAACACATACAGACAGACACTACGCACTGGAAAACCCAAGCTGTTTGTTCTGTTACTGTAATTGTGTTGTCTTGATCTGACTGATAATGCTATACACTATATGTTCAGAGAGTTACAGAACACTCTGTATAATTTGTATTGCATGAAAAAACAATTTCAACTTAATTAAATTGTTATATTCCAAAGCTTTTTATATATTTTTACATGATTATTTAAAAATATATTTAAAACGCTGATAACACGTATTTTATTTACATTATTATTACATAACTATTACATGTACTATTACACTGTAAATGGAGATTGTATGCTTTTTAGTGTTTTGCGATAGCTATTATTAGTCTTTAACTGGAGATTGCAAGAAACGACAAGGTAAATGTCCTGGGCGCCATTACAGCGTGTTATTATCAAGCTAAATGGCATTTGGTAAGGTTATTGTGGCTGAACAACGTTGCGGCTGGAAACCCTGTTCACCGTGATTGTTGGGATAAAATACCAAGTTAGTAAGCAACAGGGGATAACTTTGACCAGAGGATTGTTAGGGTAGAATTCAGTTTTTTATATTAAACCGAATCGTTACTTGTTCACAACACTGTTGGAACATTTAATATGGATTGGACATAATTCTAACGACAAAATTACAACTTTAGACCTGAAGTCCACTTTTTAAACTATTCCTTGTCAAACAAGGGGATCAAAATTCCATTCAAATTGAAAAAATTACTTCACAATAATATTGTATAATAATACATATATATTGTAATATATTCATTCTTTACTAAATTTTGTTATACGTGAGGAAAGAGACATATTTTAATTTTAACATATAACATTTACAAATTGCACATTTTCCACGAACTTTATGTGGTCAAGGAGGGAGGGGGAGGGAGAGAGAGAGAGAGAGAGATGTTTTATGTCAACCCTTTCAGATGATAACTTTCCTTTGTATTTAAAAGTTAGACTTAAATCCATGATCTATCTTCTTGGTGTATAGTAAAAATTCAGTAAAAATCTACATCTAAAAATCTACATATCGAACCTTCTTAAATTAAGAAATTATTTATTAAATAAATTATTCATGAATAAATTTACATTAATGACGCAAACACAATTAATTACTGACATTTTTCTTTATAATGTATTTGAATTTTCCGGGTTGGAGCTAAACCTTACATCTGAGGCATGTAGATTGATGAAACAAAAACCCTTATTCAATTGGGATTAAGTTCTATAAGGTAACGTACTCTAATTTAAGTATGAGATGATTTTATTAACGCCACTGTGGTTGAATGTGATAGATACAAATCACAATATTTCCATTTTGACATCACAAATTCTTTATAATCTTCCACATTCTGACGAATACAATAATCCTATAAGACAAATTTTAATATAAGGAATTTCACCATAAACGATTATGTTGTAAAAGTATGAAATTTTGAGTGCTAAACACTTTTATTGCCATGTAGAGTAATCTATCGGGGAGCTCGAATTTCTGACACTACCTAGCCTGTACGTGCTTGAGACAATCACGTTCTGCTGTGTCAGGTGCCAACTGTTGCAGGGAAGGGATGTTCATGGGTATTGTACAAGAACCAAACAAACTATAGAGTTGGTCAGCATAAACTGCTACTTCATGAACGTCTTCCGTCTCAGGTGGGCTTTAGTTTATAAAGTGCTTACCGGAACATGTAAAATCAATTAATAATCCAAACAAATTTTAGATACAATTGAGAATCTATTTAATTATAAACTCATACTATAAATATAAATGAATTCTCAGAGCATAAGAAATCGTTAAAGAAGCTGGAAGGAATGCGCATGTAATAATTTTTAGTTTTCTACTTGTTATAAAGGTAGTTTTATTTATATTGACATAATTTACTTATTAAAATAATAATTGGTCAAATATATATAATTATATGTTTTTAAAATACAGAAAATCTTATGTAACGCATTTCATAAAACCTTTTAACTGTCAACGGACTATGTTAAAGCATTTGAGACTTTTCAATAAAATTATTTCAAAGATTTTAACACCTCAATGAGTAAAATAATGGAGATAGAGATCCCTGACAATACATCAACTTCAACTACTGTCTTCCTTTATTAAAGGGTTTTGGCAGTTCAGGTGGAAAGGAGCGGAATAGATTTTTGAAGGCTCGTGTGAAGGTTTGATTGCAATATAATTAAGCTTGCTTTCGGCTTTTCCCAAGATAGGTTTATAGTGATTCCACAGCCATATGTGCTGATTCCACAGCCATATGTGGTGATTCCACAAGCGTATGTGTTGATTCCACAGCTATACGTGTTGATTCACAGCCATATGTGGCGATTTCTCAGCCATTTATGGTGATTTCCACACTTTCTGTTTTTAGCTGAGCGTCAGCGAAGTCTATTTACTCGAGGGGCCTGAAAAATTTCAAATCTGTGTCTCAGCACGATATCTTGAAAATGATACCTATAAGCTTCATAATTTTGTAAGAAGCTCCTTTTATTACATAGGAAACACTGCTAAGCTCGATGATTGTAAATAACACTCTGTAGAATTTGGCAGCGCGTTCGTGAACATCGTTACATTGGTCTTATATGGGTATAGCAACGAGAAAATCGCAAGTTAAAAAAGTTGTGAACAAACTGGAATGCAGCTGTATGGAATCTTTAGATATAACTTGTATCCTAATGAAGTTTGAGCAAAGAAGTGAATTTTTTCATGTGACCTCAGCAAAGCACCCTCGATACGTATTGTGTACTCTTTTTTTATATGAGAAAATATCATGGTGTATAAAAGTTCAAAATTAAATGCTGTGCCGAAAGGAATTAATGAAAGTGACGCTTTTATCGTGATATAGACTAATCCTACCGCAGGATTAAAAGTGCCCTTTCATTCGGATAATGGTTATTGATATCTCTCTACGATCCAGTGAAACCTGTCAAAAACTTCTAATAAATTAATATTAACAAGTTCTGAAAAAAAACCTTTTCTGCGGTAAGTACTTTTTCAAATTTGGTAAATACCGGACAGCAGACATGTACAATTCTTTCTGAATTGTTTACGTAAGCTTATTAACGCTGTTGTAACTCGAGTCAAGGGAAAGTTATTTTTGAAGATTGATTTAATATAATTATAATTGTTATAAGGTTATATGATATTCAATAGTATTGATATTTTCTTCTAACTTTGGTTTTCCACAAGCTGTCATATATATGATTTTCAAATTTCTATACTGTACAATCCTTACAAAGTCGGAATGAGACCACCATGAAGTGATTCTCTTTTATTAAATAAGGCTCACTCATTGACATTTGAAAACTAACTATTTACTAAATATTACTAAGTTTTTCTGTGGAAAAAAACGAGAAAGTAGCTTAAAAACTATCAGGCAAAAACACTGCAGTCAAGGTTAAAGAGACAAAATAATTGTACAAGATAGATCACATCATGAATTATATTAATGTATCGCCAGGATTTTTTTTCAAATATTTTACATATTTAATCCAGTTAGAAATTGAAGAAATAACATACCAGAAAATGTTATTGACATTAATACGTTGAGGCTGGAAACCTCTGTCCACGATGATTGCCAAGGTTCCAGGGCGCCATTACAGTGTTTTATTACCAGAAAAATGATCATTTGGTGTTATTGTGGCCGAAACAACGTTGTAGTTAGTAACACAGTTCACCGTTGTTGTCAGGAAGAAATGTTCAGGCGGCATTACAGCGCATTATTATCAGTCCAAATGACATTTGGTAATGTTATTGTGGCTGAAACAACGTTGTGGCTAGTAACACCGTTCACAGTTTTTTCTCAGGAAGAAATTGTTCAGGGCGGCATCACAGCGCGCATTACGATCAGCCAAATGACATTTGGTAATGTTATTGTGGCTGAAAACAACGTTGTGGCTAGTAACTCCGTTCACTGTTTTTGTCAGGAAGAAATGTTCAGGGGCGGCGTTACAGTGCATTATGATCAGCCAAATGACATTTGGTTAATTGTTATTGTGGCTGAAACAACGTTGTGACTAGTAACACCGTTCACCGTTTTTGTCAGGAAGAAATGTTCAGGGCGGCGTTACAGCGCATTATGATCAGCCAAATGACATTTGGTAATGTTATTGTGGTTTGAAACAACGTTGTGGCTAGTAACACCGTTCACCGTTTTTTGTCAGGAAGAAATGTTCAGGGCGGCGTTACAGCGCATTATGATCAGCCCAAATGACATTTGGTAATGTTATTGTAGCAGAACAACGTTGCGGGCTAGGAACTCCGTTCACTGTTTTTGTCAGGAAGAAATGTTCAGAAGCGGCATTACAGCGCATTATGATCAGCCAAATGTCATTTGGTAATGTTATTATGGCTGAAAACAACGTTGTGGCTAGTAACACCGTTCAACCGTTTTTGTCAGGAAGAAATGTTCAGGGCGGCGTTTACAGCGCATTATGATCAGCCAAATGACATTTGGTAATGTTATTGTGGCTGAAACAACGTTGTGGCTAGTAAAACACCGTTCACCGTTTTTTCTCAGGAGAAATGTTCAGGGCGGCGTTACAGCGCATTATGATCAGCCAAATGTCATTTGGTAATGTTATTGGTGGCTGAAACAACGTTGTGGGCTAGTAACACCGATCACAGTTTTTGTCAGGAAGAATTGTTCAGGGCGGCATTACAGCGCATTCATGATCAGCCAAATGACATTTTGTAATGTTATTGTGGCTGATACAACGTTGTGACTAGTAACACCAATCACAGTTGTTGTCAGGAAGAAATGTTCAGGTCGGCATTACAGTGCATTATGATCACCCAAATGTCATTTCTTAATGTTATTGTGGCTGAACAACGTTGCAGCTGGAAAAACTCCTGTTTACAGTGATTTTTGGGATAAATAATAGATAGGAAGCAATAGGGATAGATTGAGCTAGGAGGATTTACTGAAATTTCGGTATCGTTAGAGACTAATTGCTTTGGTTATATGTCACGGAATTGTTACTTATTCACAACCGTTGTTACTTTTATTTATTGGACCAACTTTAAGCTATATACGTAATTACAATTTTTAAGCTACATAATTAACACTTTAAGCTCACTTTTTCTTCTAGCACAACTATCTTTTTCAATTAAGGGGATATCATTTTAAGTCAAGTTGTAAAAATACTTTAGCATTACAGTATAATATTCCATTCTTCTTTACTTAATTAATCGTATTATTATGCGAGAAGAAAAATATATTACTATTATGTAAAGATGCAATTTCGGAGGGAAAGTGCCAAACTTATCAATATATTAACTTAACAGAGTTAGTATAGAGTCTGAGTTTGTTCCCAATATTATTCTTTTATGGATGCTTTTTTCTAACAAATATTAAGTTTATTTTGAAGTGTGGTGAAAACCTGAAACTAGCTAGACTAGCACTATGTAAGTGGTAAAGGACACAAGATGTGAACCCTGATACTTTTAGGGGTTACGATCTTACAGGCTATGAAAGTTTTGTACTAATTTACTAAGTACTAATTTTATGGAAAGTATCTGCCAAATGTGTTAGACACTTTCAAAAGGGAAAACATTTTAAAATTTAAAATAATGGTGTCTGGCTTTCCTACTAAGTCATAATGTACATTCTTGTTTTTAAAATCTCAATTACTTTTCTGTAACAATATTTTTGATTATTTTGTACTTATTTTATATTTAGTCGTTACAGACATAGTTCTATGTACATTGAAGTTAGGGAAGAAATAAAAGCAAAGCTTTATAGGTCTGTTCAACATTAAAAGCTGTAAATGATTTGAAGCCATTAAATTGCTAAGTTTTACTGCCGCGATTGGCTTCCAGTGAATCAATAAATAAGTTTCCGACTCGGGCTGTAAAGTTGTTATATACATTTCCGGTTGGTAGACTTATTCTGCCCAACAGTTCTGAGTAACAGTGATGTTGAAAACTGGGCATCCATCTTAATATTTCATTCATTACTTTACCAAAACCAATAAAAACGTAAACATTCAAATTTCACCTACATTTTAGTGGCCAATAATAATTCCAAAATTTTACCATCCAATGTGGTGGCAAACTTTAACATTTCTTAGAGAAATGCATACATTTCTCATAATAATAAACATAAAATAACATTTAACTGTTTACTTGGTAATGATCTATTAACTTACTACTTTCTGAGCTACAGTCCAATAAAGTTATTTAAAGTGCACTAATTTACATTTAAGTACGATATATTTTCAAATGTAATAATATTTATATGTGTAAATAAGTTAATAAATTCTCAGTAATCTATAATCTTTTATTGGAATCAGAGTCGAACAGTTACCTTACTGTGAAGAAAATTGAGATTGGACATGCAATGTTGGACTGAACTTTAATAAGTCAAATATTTGTTATTTCGTGTTATTTATTTATTTATTTCAACGGCCAACACCAATTTACATTTAACATACCCACTTATATCGTAACATTGCATTCCAAGTGGCAGAAGAAAAATGGTATTTAAATATTAACAATGAGTGCAAACATATCCTAAATTAAACAATATCTTTGTAACAAATTATATAAACTAGATAACAACTCATAATTACAACAATAAAAAAACTATGTAAATGATAATAAGAAACGAGAATAAATAAATCAGTTGTAACAGGAACAATCAACAATGTATAACAGAATAACAACGTAACAGCGGCAAGAGCTATAAAAAAGTAATAACAGCAAGCAAAAAGGTGTAATAACAATAGACTGGTCATGAATGACTGTACAGATGCACGTGCTTGTGAGGTTTAAGTTTGGCTGGGTATAACATTAGTCAAGATGGCAACTTTTAAAGATGCAAGATCCACTCCAATATTATAATAATAATTTCCATAAAACGAGTGCTTTTTAAGATATTTTAGTTTAAATATTATAAATAACCGTTATATTTTATTTAACTTGAGATTTAACCAAAGTGTTTTGTAATTTGGTTTTATTATAGGTTGCTAAAACCCATACAGACAGAAAACTGTATAGAGATAGACCATTTATTATGATCTTTTTTATTCCTCTTTATCCATCCTAAAATCTGTGCGGAAAGTTGCATACACCCTGTATAATTATATCACTAAAACGCAGAAACCATTCACAGCACAATTTGACGGTGGGGCCTAGTACCGCCATTACCGGGATCAAGCGCAACGTTAATAAACTCTGCTGACTGTCCGAGTTAATACTTGGATTGGATTTGGATTTTCTGTTAAATGTCTGGTGAACATTACAGTATTATATGGAATGATATTATACTCTTACAAAAATATAACAGTCATATCGCCTCAAACAGTTAGAAATGAAACTGGATTTAGAAATGAACTATTTCAAATTATTTATAAGAAACCCTAGTTGGGCTTTTGTTGTGGCAGTATCATAGATATGGCAATTTCTGTTTAGGGTAAAATTTTTGCACTCTTTTGTTACTTTATGTATGCCTAACTCATTGTGTGTTTGTTATTGTCTTGGTTGTTGAAGTTTGTTCTAGGTTTATCTTTTGTTATTTCTTTAGGAAATTTAATTTTGTTATTTTTAAAATTTTTATCATATTGTTATAGTTTGTTTCAAGTTTATTCCTTGTTATTGCTTTAAAAATTTTACTGTTGTAGTCTTTCAAGTTTTATTTTTGATTGTTGCCCTCTTTTCTTGTCTGGACACTAGTCTTGTTACACTTGCTGTTTTGCTCACCAGCTCCTGACTTTTTTTGTCTTAGTTGTTGTCCACATACTTAATGCATATATTATTGTGTATTCATATAGTATTAGTATGCCTATATTGTATTGTGTTATTCAAATATTATTAATTATTATTGTAAAAATGGTGGATAGCGTTGATGAATAAATAAATAAACAGTACTTTGAGTATTCTTAACATTGACAGTTTTTACCACTTATACCTTAATTCGAAGTAAGTTTTACAATTAATGATTATTTAAAGTTTCATGACAGCAAATGAAACGTTTATATTTAAAGTAGTACAGAAACTCACTGTTACAATACACTCATTATTGTGTGGTAACAGTGACTAAATAAGGTGTAACTTTCAAATTGTATGTGTTGGTCTACGATAAATGATAATGAAACCTAAAACCATTTTTAACAATCATAAAATCATGTTATATTCTTTATAAATTATCAGTAATGCTTCTTTTACATTTTATTAATTTTTTTAATCAGATTGGAGAGCTCTAGTGTTGTTTGCACAAGAAAATTATGTAAAGAGTTAGGTGTTAGTTCAATATTATGCACGTTGGAATCAAGTTTATCTAGACTATTAGAATGAACACAAGCATCGGCAAGTAAGATTTTAATAACGCAGAAAGTTGAGAAATTTTAGTTTATACTATATTAAAAAGTTTCTAAAATCTATCAGTTAGTAATTTGCAACTCTGAACTTCACCGTACGTCACTCAAAGTTAATCTGCACTTCTACGTCATCTAAGTTATATTTCTTGCACTCTGCTTCATAGAATATTCTAAACTGCATTTTCTTCAAAAGAGTTACTTATTTTACTATTTTCAATAAAGCGTTACTTGATTGTAAACTTCTTTTAGTTTAATGTATTGAATACCACTTTAAACTATGTAACAAACTTTGTTGGATACTTATATAAGGAGACGTTTTATTTCTGTTAAGTATCCTACGGACTTATACTTACTTTACGCCATAGAAGTTTATCTTTGTAAACAATTCTTCTCAGTGTCTCCTTACAACAAAAAAATGTATAAATATAGGAAAAATGTAGAGTGCTACAAATTCAGATGAGACATAGGATTAGGAACAAAGAGTGTAAGGATAATCTTTAAAATTCCCGAGTAATAACTGAAGTTTCGTTAATGGATAAATCATGATAAATGACTTTGAATGATGTACTTTACAAATATTTTCATCCATCTGTAAATTTCCATCTTTGATCACGGTCATTACAATAAGCCTTTTAACAATACATCTGCGATGGCTTTGTTGCTTGTTGTCGCTTGGACTCAATAGGTTTGTTCTGATTATAAAACCATCCATCAAAAGTAAGTAGTTAATGCAGGCCAATGAGTTATTGTTGATTGCTCTGAAAAGTCACACAGTTAATTAATTCTATTGATATATTGTGTTGGGTCGATAATGTATTCTATGTTACTAATATATTATTCATTCTTAATTAGACATTTGTTTCCTTAGGAAAAGAAGCTTATAAATTGCACATATTCCTAAAAGGACTTTTGGGCTGTTTCCTGAATAAAAGTATATTCTGGATGGGTAAGGGGGGGGTATAGAGGCCGCCTTCTGTAGAGATCCACGAAGAAGAATTTAGGGCACTAATCTCGAGTCATGTCTCCTCGAAAAAAAGGGGAGGCCAGGTCTGAACTACCCTCTCTTGTCAAAGTAGGCAGGGGATGGCACACCCTTATGTTTAGGCTAGTAAGAACCTTTGACACTTAAGGAACAACTCCACCAACTTCAACAGTCATCTCTCGCAGTAGACTAAACCTATCGAATTGTTCTTCCACCCTAGAATCTCGACGTTTGCAGTTAGTGGTGTACTATTCCTGGACATCCATAAGGTTGCCCAGATTTAATTGATACATCGGTTTTTGCTGTACCCAGTGTGGGTTCAACTGGAAGTTATAAACTAGCCAGAAGTGATCACTGCTAAGTATTATTAATAATTATCATTTAATTTAATTTAATTTAGGTATTATAAATTATGGGTTTCTCGTTGATTACATAAAATAAATTTAAGAAGAAAGGTATCACTGAGCGGATTTCGTTAAATTAAATCAAAAATAATGAGAATCGATTAATACCTTCATGTTAAAAATATATGTATGTTCATAAAAGTAGTAGAGGGTTCAATTTCTAATTGTTGACTATCACCAAAATACGAAAAGTGTATTTTGTCTCTCAGGCAACTAAAAACTGACATAAATAGAAGCTATTAGTTTTTTATTAGCCATCAAGGAAAAAAGGACGATTTACGTATTTTTATTGATAAACTTATGTTTTAAACTTTTTACCTGTATCTCCCAAAAACTTTATGTTGCTCAAAACATATTAATTTATTTGAAATAACGTGACCATCAGCAATTCGATATCTTTAGAGACTCGTAGTGACATTAGGTTTATAACAATATCGTCAGTAAATCTATATTACTAAACTCTCAGCGAAATCACAATATATTTAAATTGTCAGCAAATTTACATTATTAAATTTATTGTGCATTATAAATATAACGAAATTATCAGAAAATATATTTTGCTAATCTCATAGTGGCATGAGAAATATATACCGGAAAGATGTCATGTTTAAAACAGTAACAATACTGGCAGAGTCGTTTGTCATATTAGCTGATTGTTAAGGTCTAAACAAGGGTACTAAATGAATTTATGGATTGAAATGTAACGGTTTGGTTGTTTGTGAGTCACGACATACACCCTCAAGGTTCAATGAACATTTCATAAATGTGTGAAATCATGCGAACTCCCAGGGTATAATGTCATCTGTGCCTTCTCTCTCTAGAATTTCATGTACCTTACGTCTTATTCTGTTGCAACATCTCCCGTATGTGCGTAGGACGTATGTTATGTTCATTATTGTAAGAAAATGTACGCATTTCTCAAAAAAAAACTGTTAATGTTTGCCACCATGTTGGATGGTAAATTTTGGAATTAAAATTTGAATTATAATTGGCCACTGAAATGTAAACGGAATTTAAATGTTTACGTTATCATTGTTTTTGATAAAGTAATGAATGAAATATTAAGATAGATGCCCAGTTTTCAACATCACTGTTACACAGAACTGTAGAGCAGAATAAGTCTACCAACCGGAAATGTATATAACAACTTTACAGCCCGAGTCGGAAACTTATTTATTGATTCACTGGAAGCCAATCGCGGCAGTAAAACTAAGCAATTTAATGGCTTGAAATCATTTACAGCTTTTAAATGTTGAATGGATATTTAAAACTTTGCTTTTATTGTTTGTTCTAACTTCTGTATACATAAAAATTATGTTTTTATTTACTATATGAAAAATAAATGCGTAATAATCCAAAATATTTTTATTGATAAGTAACTCAAATTGTAAAACAAGAATGTGTAATAATATGACTTTGAAGAAAAACCAGACACGATTATTTTAAAATTTAAAATTTGTTCCCTCTGAA
Organism: Homalodisca vitripennis; assembly: GCF_021130785.1. Lineage (NCBI taxonomy): Eukaryota > Metazoa > Arthropoda > Insecta > Hemiptera > Cicadellidae > Homalodisca > Homalodisca vitripennis. The sequence continues at coordinate 28,608 of NW_025781635.1, read as the reverse complement.
AGTGTCTAACACTTTTTGGTCGATACTTTCCATAAACATTAATGCATGAAAAAAACTTTCATAGCCCGTAAGATCGTAAGCCATAACCCCTAAAAGTACAAGGGTTCACAACTTGCGTCGTTTACCACTTACACACGTGCATGCCTAGAGTCAGGTTTTAACCACACTTCTAAATACACATAATATTTTATTAGAAAAAAGCATCCCCAAAATAATAATTAACTAACTCAGCCCCATAAAACCTCTGTAAAGTTCATAAATTGGTAGGTTTGACACTATCCCTCCGACATGCATCTTTACGTCATTGTAATACAATTTTCATGTCGCAAAAAGTATGATGTGTTGAGTATAAAAATACATACTCTATATTATCTGTGAAGTATTTTTAAAACTTAACTTGAAATTATATCTCAGCAACTGAAAGATATTTGTCCTAGTGAAAAATGCGGGTCAATATTTGTAATTTTGTAGCTTAAAATTGGTACAAAGGTACAATACAAAAAGTAACAACTGTTGTGAATAAGTAACAATTAATTGACATGCAACAAAACTACTTAGTCCGTAAAAATTTCCAAATTTTAATCAACCCCCTATTCCAATGTAGCTCTATTGCTTCCTAGCTTATTTATTCAACAATCACGATGAATAGGGGATTCCAGCCACAATAACTTTACCAAATGCATTTGGCTGATGATAACACGCTGTAAAGGCGCCCTGGCCATTTAACCCTGACAATCACCGTGTAAAATGGTATCCAGCCGCAAGGTGTTTAAGCCACAATAAACTTACCAAATGCATTTGGGTTATGATAACACGCTGTAAAGGCGCCCTGGACATTCACCCCTGACAATCACGGTGTACAATGTTATCCAGTCGCAACGTTTTCAGTTACAATAACCTTACCTAATGCATTTGGCTGATGATAACACGCTTCAAAGGCGCCCTGGACATTTACCCCTGAAAATCGCGGTTGAACTCTGTATAGTTTTTTTAAGTAGTGGTTTTAAACTTGATTGCCGTGTTTTGACTGATAGTTTTAAGCTACTTTCTCATTTCTACAGGTCAATTTTTATATTTAGTAAATAATTAGTTTAAAATAAACGTTTTTGTGCCTTACTTATGAAAAGAGAATCACCCCATTGTGGTCTTACAAATTTTTAAGGATTGTATTTTATATAATCTAGGAGATCTTACATATGAAAGGTTTTGTAAAACCAAAGTACATAGAAAAGATCAATGTTATTGAATATAACATAACCTTATAACACTTATAATAATTGTATTAAACCAATCTTCAAAAATCACCTTCCTTAGATTCGAGTTATACCAGTGTTATTAAGCATACATAAACAGTTCAGAACGAAATGTATGTCTGCTGTACGGTATATACCAAATTAAAAAACGTACTTACCGCAGTGAAGGTTTTTCAGAACCTGTGAATATTAATTTATTAGAAATTTTTGACAGGTTTCACTGGATCGTAGAGAGATAAATTTAATAATCACTATCCAAATGAAACTTTTAATGCTGCGGTAGGATTTAGTCTATATCGTGATAAGAGCGTCACTTTCATTACATCCTTTCGGCGCAGCATTTAATTTGGAATTTTTACACATGATGATATATTTTCATATACAAAATAACATTACGCCAGACCACGTATTGTAGAATTTTGCTTCGCTTTGGTTACATGAAAAATGTAATTGCTCATTTCATTTGGCTACGTCACACCTAGAAATTTCATACAGCTGCACTCAGTTTTTTTTTCAAAAATTATTTATCCTGTGATTTTCTCGTTGCTGTACCAATAAGACCAATATAACTATGTTCACTAACGCGCAGCTAAATCCTATAGATATACAACAATTGAGCTTAGTGTTAATTATGTATAAACGGAGATTCTTATAAAATTAGAAGTCTATAAGTTAACTCATTCTCGATATGTCGTGCGGAGAGAAAAATATGAAACTTTTTAGGCCCTCGAGTATTGGCTTCTGACAGCCAAACAACAGAAAGTGTTGAATCGCCATATATTGCTGTGCAATCACCACATATGTCTGTGGAATCACCAAATATGGCTGTGGAACAACACATATGGCTATGGAATCACTATAAACCTGTCTTGGGAGAAGCCGACGTCAAAATTTATTACATTGCAATCAAACCATCACATGAGCTTTCAAACTCTATTCTGTTCCTTTTCACCTGAACTTCGAAACCCGTTAATAAAGGAAGACAGTAGTTAGATTTAATGTATTTTCGGTGAACTTTTTTTCTATTATTTTACTCTTTGGGGGTTTAAAGCCTTTGAAATAGTTTGATAAAAAAAGTATCAAATGCTTTAACCTAGTCGTTGACAATTAACAATTGTATAACATGTGTTGCTTAAACGATTCTATATTTTACAAACATATGAATTATATATTTTCGAGTTATTATTGTAATAAGTAAATCGATGTCAATTAAAAAAACTACCTAAATAAGTAGTAGGAACTAAAACTTTTTCATACGCACACCCTGCCGCTTCTTTAGAATTAATTATGCTGAGAATTCATCCAAGTAGTAGAATGAATTTTTAATTAAATATCTTTTGATTTTAACTAAAATTATTTTGGATTGTTAGTTTGATGATCCGATTAGCAATTTATAAACTAATACCCACCTGAGACGGAAGCGTTCTTGGAGGTGAAGTCTATGCTGACCAACTCTATAATTTTGTTGGGTTCTTGTATCATACAGAATGAATATCTCGTATATATTACTAGTAAATTGTCAGCAGTGCTTTTACCTGCATCAAGAGATGAAAGTGCAGTCTTTATGAATTCATCGACTGCGTGAGTGGTTGAAATATTGTTAAGAAAACCAAATTGGGTCAGTAATAGTGAAAGGTTATCCTGGAAAAATTCAGTAAGTCTGTTATGAATTAAACGCTCAAATATTTTTGCTCAGCGTAGAAGTACTGTTTAATCAAAGATCTATCACTTTCCTTAAAGACTGAGACAGCTTTGGTACATTTCGAATTTTTGGGAGATACACCTTGAGAGATAGAGTTATTGAAAAGAAATTCTAAAGGATAAGAGACTGGGTCAGTAACCATCTTAAAGACTTAAGGATAGATTTTAAATGCATCAGAAGTGAAACTAGCTTTCAGTTCTACGTTTTTTATAGTTGGTAATGATCTAATTCTTACTAGTTTAGGAGCTACAGTCAAATTAAGTTACTAACCGCAATATTTGACATTCAAGCGCAATGTATTTTCAGATGCAAAAAATGCATATTTGTAATTAAGTCAACAAAATAACCTAAAATAGCCTACCTTACTGTGAAGAAAATTGAAATTTGACTTGCAAGGTTGGACTGAAATTCAATAAATCAGTTATTTGTTATTCCATTTCAATATTAAAATAATCATTTGGATTTATTGATAAGTTTTACAAAAAATTTATATTTGTCACCCTTTAGTAAAACTGGTTCTTTGTAAGATATGTTAGTTTAAATATTTTAAATAACCGTTATATTTTATTTAATTTTTCGAATCAAAACAAGTTTTTGTTATTTGGTTTTACTATAGTTTGCTTATATTTCATAGTTCAGTTTTAAATATATGATTTTCAAAATAAAAAAAAACACATACAGAAAAACTATAAACTGTAAAGAGATAGACCATTTATTATGATATTTTGACTCCTTGATCCATGGAACAATACTCCAAAATAGGTACGGGGAGTTTTATACACGGAGAATGGAAGATTATACAGAGACTGGGTCAGTAACCATCTTAAAGACTTAAGGATAGATTTTAAATGCATCAGAAGTGAAACTAGCTTTCAGTTCTACGTTTTTATAGTTGGTAATGATCTAATTCTTACTACTTTAGGAGCTACAGTCAAATTAAGTTATTAACCGCAATATTTGACATTCAAGCGCGATGTAATGTATAAACTCTCACTAAAACACTGAAACCATTCACAGCACAATTCGACGGTTGGGCCTAGTACTGCCATTGCCGGGATCAAGTGCAACGCTAATGAACTTTGTTTACTGGTCCGAGTTAATACTTGGATTGGATTTGGATTGTCTGTTACTGTCTGGTGAACAATACAGTGTTATATGGAATAATATTACAGACATACACAAGCATAACAGTCATATCGCCTTAAACAGTAGTTAGAGCCTTCTTAATATTAACAGTTTTGACACCTTCGTGACAACACATTAAATGTTTATGTTTAATGTAGTACAGAACAGTTTTACCACTTATTAAGGTAGTCGCATTAAGTTTTACAAGTTATGTTTATTAAAGATTTCATGACAACAAATCTGTAAAGTGTTACAGAAACTCACTGTTACAATACACTCATTATTGTGTGGTAACAGTGATTAAATAAGGTGTAACTTTCGAATTGTATGTGTTGTTCTACGATAAAGGAAATGAACATAACACAATTTACAAAATTCGTGCAATTGTGTTACATTCTTTCTACATTTTTCAGAAATTTTATTCAAGAAATATAAGATTGGAACACTCTAGTATTGTTTGCACAAAAAGAATACTTAATTAGTTAGAGGTTAGTTCAATATTTTATAGATTGAAATCAAGTTTATCTAGACTATTAGAGTGAACACAAGCATCGGCATGAGAGTTTTTAATAACGCAGAAAGTTGAGAAATTTTAGTTTATACTATATTAAAAAGTTTCTAAAATCTATCAGTTAGTAATTTGCAGCTCTGAACTTCATCGTCCGTCACTCAAAGTTAATCTGCACTTCTACGTCATCTAAGTTATATTTCTTGCACTCTGCTTCATAGAATATTCTAAACTACATTTTCTTCAAAATAGTTACTTTTTTACTATTTTCAATAAAGCGTTAATATATTGTAAACTTTCCTTAATGTAATTTATTGCATAACATCTTAAACTATATAACAAACTTTGTAGGATGCTTATAGAAGGAGACGTTTTATTTCTGTTACGTACTTATTTTCCACCATATAACTTTATCGTTGTAATCAATTCTATTCTAAGTGTTTTCTTTTAATTAAGAATGTATACATATGAGAGAAATGAGAGATAAGATTATAAAAAGATATTATATGGATAATTTTAAAAATAACCGAGTAATAACTGAAGTATCATTTACGAAGACATCATGAGAAATTACTCTGAATGGTTGTACTTTACAAATTTTTTCATCAATCAGTAAATTACCATCTTTGATCATGGTCATTTACAATAAGCCTTTTAACAATACATCTACGATGGCTTTGTTGTTTGTTGTCGCTTGGACTCAATAGGTTTGTTCTGATTATAAACCATCCATCAAAAGCAAGTAGTTAATGCAGGCCAATGAGTTATTGTAGATTGCTCTGAACAGTCGCACAGTTAATTAATTCTATTGATATATTGTGTTGGGTCGATAATGTATTCTATGTACTAATATATTATTCATTCTTAATTAGCAATTTGTTTTCATAGGACAAGAAGCTTATAAATTGCACATATTCCTAAAAGGACTTTTGCGCTGCTTCCGGAATAAAAGGATATTCTGGATGGGTAAGGTTGGGGGTAGGGGCCGCGAAGTCATGTCCACGACGAAGAATTTAGGGGAGAGAGAAGGGCAGTTCTGAAACCAGCCTCTCCAGTCAAAGCAGGCCAGCGTCTGGCACACCCGTCTAGGCTAGTAAGAAACATTTGACACTAAAGGAACGAGCTCCAGTAACTCCAACAGTCATCCCTCGCAGTATACTAGACCTATCGAATTGACCTTGCACTCTAGGAATCTCGACGTTTTTAGGGTTAGCGATGTAATGCTCCTGGAGATCCATAAGGTTGCCCAGATTTAAGTGATACATCGGTTTTTGCTGAACCCAGTGTGGGTTCAACTGGAAGGTATAAAACTAGCCAGAAGTGATCACTAATAATTATTAATAATTAAGATTAATAATAAAGAAGTATTATTAATAATTATATTTAATTTAATTTAATTTAAAGGCTGGCAAGAACCTTTGACTCGGAACGAAACCCCACCAACTCCAACAGTCATATAGATCTATCCCCCGCAGTAGAATGGATCTATCGAATTGCTCTTGCACCCCCAGAAACTCGACATTTGCGGTTAGAGATATGCCGCTCCTGGACATCCATAAGGTTGCCCAGATTTAAGTAATACATCGGTTTTTGCTGAACCCAGTGTGGGTTCAACTGGAAGGTATAAACTAGCCAGAAGTGATCACTAATAATTATTAATAATTAAGATTAATAATAAAGAAGTATTATTAATAATTATATTTAATTTAATTTAATTTAAAGGCTGGCAAGAACCTTTGACTCGGAACAAACCCCACCAACTCCAACAGTCATATAGATCTATCCCCCGCAGTAGAATGGATCTATCGAATTGCTCTTGCACCCCCCAGAAACTCGACATTTGCGGTTAGAGATACGCCGCTCCTGGACATCCATAAGGTTGCCGAGATTTAAGTGACACATTGGTTTTTGCTGTGCCTAATGGTAGGTTCAAATGGAAGACATAAACCAGACATAAGTGATCTCTGATGAGTATTATTAATAATTATCATTAAATTTAATTTAATTTAGGTATTATAAATTATGGTTTCATGTTGTTTATATACAATACTTTTAAGAAGAAAGACATCCCAGGGCGGATTTAGTTAAATCAACACTTTTAAAAATAAAGATAATCTGCTAATATATTCATGTTCAAAATATATGTATATTCATAAAAATAGTAGAGGGTTGATTTTCTAATTATTGATTATCCCCAAAATACGAAAAGTACACTTTGTCTCTCAAGGTGAACTAAAAACTTACATAAGTAGAAGATATTAGTTTTTTATCAGCCTTCAAGGACAAAATTTACGATTTATGTGTTTTTTGATAACATTATTTTTATACTTTTGATCACTGATAAATCTATATTGCTAAACACATATCAACTTAAAGGAAATAAACGTGATTACCAGCAACTTGGTGCCTCTAAACTCGTAGTGGCATTAGGTGTATAACAAGATCGTCAGTAAATCTATGTCACTAAACTCATAGCGAGATCACAAATATATTGAAATTGTCGGCAAATGTACATCGTTAAATCTATTTGACACTATAAATATACCGAAATTGTCAGCAAGTCTATTTTCATCATCTCATAGTGACATGAGAAATATATAGAAACAAGATGTTATATTGCAAACAGCAACAATACTGGCAGAGTCGTTTATCACATTGACTGATTATTCAGATCGGAATAAGGGTACTAAATGAACTGATGGATTGAAATGTAACGGTTTGGTTGTTTCTTAATCAGATCATATAGCCTCATGGGTCAATGAACATTTCATAAATGTGTGAAATCGTGTGAACTCATAGGGTATAATTTCATCGGTGCCTTCACTCACTCTGGAATTTCATGAACCTCAAGTAATTTTCTCGCTGCGCCTCTACCCTCGAGGTTAAGAGTGTGTTCGTAGGACTTAAAGCTAGTTTCACTTCTGATGTATTTAAAATCTCCCCTTAAGTCTTTAGGATGGTTGCTGATCCGATCTCGTATCCTTTAGAATTTCTTTTCAATAACTCAATCTCTCAAGGTATATTTCCCTCAATATCAAAATGTACCAAAGCTGTCCCAGTCTTTAAGGAAAGTGATGGATCTTAAATTAAACAGTACTACTATGCTGAGCAAAAATATTTGAGCGTTTAATTCATAATAGACTCACTAAATTTTTTCAGAATAATCTTTCACTATTGCTTACCTAATTTAGTTTTATTTAAAATATTTCAACCATTCAAGCAGTCGCTGAATTTCCAAGAACTGCGCTTTCATCTCTTGATGTAGGCAAAAGCACTGCAGGCGTATTTTGTGATATCAACCTTCTTTTGATACCGTCAACCATTAGGGCCTTTTTGAGAAGAAGGATCTTCGTGGTTCAGAGGTGCGTTTATTGAGTGATTTCGTTCTTATCTCTTTCAGGTTGTTCTCAATATGTTGAAATAGCCAATAAATAAACAAGGGTAAATCGAGATATTTGCCTGTCATGGCAGGTGTTCCCCAAGGGTCTATACTTGACCTTTTTCTGTGTATTGTAAATGTAAACTAGCTGAACAAATCCATAAAGGGCCATTTAGTTCAATACGCTGATGACAATAGTGTTGCTATCTAGCAGAACATCCTCAAAACCGATCTGTCTTCAACTTTAAGCAGTCTCTGATCATGTTTTCCTTCGAATGAGTTATATTTAAACACTGAAAGACTTCATAAATACATTTCAGAACCAAAAGTAATCGGAGCTCACTTGCTCGATAGTAATCCTATCCAGGAATCCACATATGTATTATTTTAGGACTCCGATTAGACTCTAACTTGGATTGGTCAAAACATGTTAATCGTGTACGTCAAAAACTAATTGCCTGTATTGAGATATATATCCACAGTTTTATATAGAAACACAATTATACTGGTTTATTTTCAATGTTTAGTTTCTATTCTGCCAGAGGTCACTAATAAAAACCTTCATTGTATATATTTTATGCGTTGATGTTTACACTCACAAATATCAATCTTAATCTGTTCCTACATACAATCACCTTTATTCCACCAGAAACAAAGATATAGCCTACTTATCATTCCCCATCAGAACAGCAACATCTTCAAAAGGTCCATTTCATCTTTTTTTTTACAAAAATATTAAATTTTCGGTCGTATAGTTCGTAAACGTCATCGACCGAGGCATCTTTTACAAGAATTTAAAACAGTACTTGGTAACATATTTGTTTTATTCCGTGGACGATCTGCAGAACGGAACTCGTAAATCTGAGCCATTAAGTAATGCGTATTTGATTAACACTTGCAGTTTTATTGGCATTGTTTTATGCTACACAATTTATATTTTATCATTAAATTATAATGGGTGTTTTAACATATACTTGCAAAATAAATGTTTAGTTCTGATAATATATAATAAGTTCTATGCGTGTATATGTCTTTAAACAATAATCATTTTGATTTGTTTTGTTGATAAATCTATTTCGCTAAACTCATAGTGACATGAGGAATATGCATAGATCATCAGTCAATCTATATTGCTAAACTCATAGTGACTTTAGTATCTACACAAATCGTCAGCAAAATCTATATTGCTAAACTCATAGTGACTTTTGGATCTACACAAATCGTCAACAAATCTATATTGCTAAACACATAATGAAATTTGGAATCTGCACAAATCGTCAGCAAATCTATATTGCTAAAGACATAGTGATATTTGGAATCTACAAAAATAGTCAGCAAATCTATATTGCTAAGCTCATAGTGACATTAGTCATATACAGAGATAGTCTGCAAATATAAATCGATAAACCCATAGTAACATGAGAAGCATACGGAGATCGTAAGCAAACCTTCAGATATTTTTTTATATATTATAAAATATATAACTTTTATATAACATTAATATAAGAAAATAGTCGACAAATTTATATCGCAAAATGTATAATGACAGGAATATGCTGAGTATTCCGGATATCTCTGCTGTATAACATGGTTTTTGGAAACTATAACTATCCTAAAAAAGCCTAAAAGTATTTTTAATTTGTTTATAAACAATTGGTTCTCAATAATCCGACGGGGCTTCGTCGTTCCGTTGAGTTACAAGTGCGACATAGCCCTAAGATTTTTTAGCCAGGTTAGTATACAGTTTTCTTTCAATATGGATGCTTTTCAAATGTTTGAAAATTCTCAACTGTATTTTTTGGATCTTGACAAACTAGAAAAGCCGTTTTGGAATACACATAACATTTCCTGAAGTTTTTCTTACAAGAAATTGTGTTGCACCTCAAACGATAGAAAAATGTAAATCACATGAAAAATATATTATTAATATTTTATTTGCCACAAAATAAAAGAAGGCCATAGCTACTTCTTCTGACTGAGCCGGATAGACTGTTAAAAATGTATTTTCCTTAAATATAAATAGCTGTTTAATATTATGTAGTAATTTGTTAAAAGCGTGGAAAAAACATAAATTTTAGACAATTAGTTTTTACGCCATTTTGATTTAGGCGGCGTCGTGTTCTATAAAAATATATCTTCTTTTTGTTGTAGAACTCTACCTATGTTTGCATTAAAGATTTTCAAACCTTCCTGTAATGTAATTGTCCCTCTGATATGATAAAAAACCAGAAAGTCGTTTGAAAATGAGGATAAAAAATTATATATGCATATATATATATATATATATATATATATATATATAAACATATATATGCATATATAATTTTTTATCCTCATTTTCAAACGACTTTCTGGTTTTTATCATATCAGAGGGACAATTACATTACAGGAAGGTTTGAAAATCTTTAATGCAAACATAGGTAGAGTTCTACAACAAAAAAGAAGATATATTTTTATAGAACACGACGCCGCCTAAATCAAAATGGCGTAAAAACTAATTGTCTAAAATTTATGTTTTTTCCACGCTTTTAACAAATTACTACATAATATTAAACAGCTATTTATATTTAAGGAAAATACATTTTTAACAGTCTATCCGGCTCAGTCAGAAGAAGTAGCTATGGCCTTCTTTTATTTTGTGGCAAATAAAATATTAATAATATATTTTTCATGTGATTTACATTTTTCTATCGTTTGAGGTGCAACACAATTTCTTGTAAGAAAAACTTCAGGAAATGTTATGTGTATTCCAAAACGGCTTTTCTAGTTTGTCAAGATCCAAAAAATACAGTTGAGAATTTTCAAACATTTGAAAAGCATCCATATTGAAAGAAAACTGTATACTAACCTGGCTAAAAAATCTTAGGGCTATGTCGCACTTGTAACTCAACGGAACGACGAGCCCCGTCGGATTATTGAGAGTTTTTTAATATATATATACATATATAATATTCCCATATAATGTGTACAACTAGTATAATATTATCAAAATATATTATAGCTGGGAAGTAGGTTTTAGACTAAATTGTCACCTGACTTTTTTGCAACAAGTCTGTCGATAGTAAAAGGTGAACAAGTAAGCCCAAAATCTTTCGTGAATTTTGAGTACCGCGGATAAATTTCCTATGATTAACAAACAGGAACCATCACTTTATTATATTTTGGTCTTACAGGTAATTAGCTCTTTATTTAAGGTTAAAATCACCAAATTCTATGGCAGGTGTACATAAATAAAAAAAATTGAAATAATAACGATTTTTTTTTTTTAATTTTTTCTTAAAAGTAAAAGTGTTAAAATAAAAAAAAAATTATTTATAATATTTAAAGAAGTTTTAGTAGTCTCTTATATAAAATCATTGCTTATTTGTAGTGTTTAAGGAATTCTCATTACATATTTCAGTATAAAAAATGGATACATTTATTACATACTTTTTTATAACTAACTCCTATTTGCCTAAATGATGTTTTTAACAAAAGGTAGTAAAACATATTTTAATGATACGATTATTTCTTATAATACATTGTGGCATAATCTATACTTGATGTGTGTGATCCAACAGAAGGGAGTTTCAACAACCACTTTGATTATTTATACATATTAACGTTGTTATTATTTAATTAAACAAGGTTAATTCTAAATATTGTCTTTAAATTATCTCAGAAGTTTTTCAATTAAATAACAATAAGTTCTTTCGCATCGATCAATTATTATATGTCGATTTAAATTACGTAAAAAATCTGACAGTTTTTGTCATGATTAATTTTTTAATATTTTTAATAAAATACTTCTTGATAAAATATTTTATTCAAGACACAAAATTTGACCAACTTTTATTAATTTTTTTAACACGCAACTACTATGAATAGAAAAATATTGCAAACAGTACAATTAACGTTGACAAATTTTAAAGTGATTTAAACTTGAATGCATATACTTACTTAAACAGTGTGAAAACTAATGTACAACTCGCGTCGCGGCGCGTCAACACTGCGGGTAGGTGTCAGTTCGCGGTAGAGAGCAGCATCACTACTGGGGGCGACAAGTCCGTCAGCGCAAGTCTAACCCCCCCTCAGCACCACCACCCAACAATCATGCTCTCCGCTCGTCAGAAGTTACCCCTTGACTCGCCTAAGCAACAATCTGCCGGACAAGTATAGTATACGGCTCACCATATCGTATATTGTTACAATGTAGTATATTGTTACAATAGAGAGAAAAATAGAGTGTCGTGTAGGAAATCTTTCGGGGAGTTGAGATTGCTAACTTTGCCTTGCCTCTAATATATTTTTGAGGTGATCATGTACTGCAGATCAAGGTGCACCTTGATTCGTGGCAGGGACTTTCATCAATATGAAACTAGAGGCAGGGACAACTTTCGCACGCATAACACAGATTGACATTAGCGCAAAATCTACCGCAAGAAGTTTGGTGTGTCAGATTAATCAACAGGCTCCCTGAAGAAATCAAAATTTCCAATAATCATAATCAATTTAAAAACGCGTCTCAAACTCCTTTTGGAGTCCAAGGCTTTCTACTCTGTTGATGAATTCATGTCAAGCCGCTGGGATATTTGAGATTGCTGGATCTGAGGTCAATGCGATTGTGACCTGCCTGAATGATTGTTGTAAAAAATTTGTGAGAATGAGGTTGTGTGAATGTGTGGATGAACTCGTGTAAATAGACTTATAAAGACTTATAAAAACTGTTGACGATTGCGATACGATGTAAAAAAAAAGAATGCAATAAAGAGATTATTATTATTATGTTATAATATAGCATATTGTTCCAATTGTGTTACAATGTAGTATATTGTTATAATATAGCATATTACTGCAATATTGTATACTGTTACAATGTAGTACATTGTATTAATATAGCATATTGTTTACAATGTAGTATATTGTTATAGTATAGCATATTTCCCTCAGGGGTAGTCGGCTTTCGACTACACGGGAGGCCTCCCCTTTCTTCGGGGAGGCTGGCGACCCCGGGGCTACCTGAGCCTAGCTGTGAGACTCTCCTCACAGTCCTTCTAGAGCTAAGGTCTTTCTTCTCTCTTTCGGATCTTAGCTCGACATCTTTTATCTTTTCTGGGCAAATCTCACCCACCTCTTCTTTTCTTCGACCCCACGTGGGTGTCACTTCCTCCTTCTTTTCGACCGGCGCATACCGGAGAACCGGGGAGTGTCCCTGAATTTGTCGCAGGGACTGATGTGTGCTTTGCACTGCCGATGGTGTTTTCTCTGGTATGACGCCAGGAGCCAGCCCCTTCGGGCCCTAGTCAGGAAGTGGCGCCATGGATGCAGAGGTCGGACTCTGCATTGCTACGGTCGGCCCCCGGCACGTCTGGTTTCCGGTGCTGGGAGTACGGAGGTCGGGCCCCAGGGAATGGGGTAGAGGCTCAGTCCTCGAGGGTACACCCGTTCCCGATTTTTCCCGGGCCGCCCTTGTCGCACGATGCCGCTGGTAAACCTAAAATATTGGAATTGCAAAAAACCCATCGACAACGATACAGAAAGGTTGGAGAAGGAATTCCCCCCTCTCCCTTCGTGTACTGCAGACCCGTTTGCTAAGAGTAGTCGTTTATTAAGGTCCCCTCCTTCGCGACCTCATAGCGAGACTCCGCCTTCGGCATCTCTGCAGGCCATGGCTTCCTGTGCCTCCACAAGAGACGGGTACACCGGTTGTCTCTGATGAGTTTCAGTCGGAGGAGACACCAGTCAGAAGTCAGGAAATATTTTTTCCCTTGGCTTCCCCCGATGGGAAGAACATGGAGTATGCGGCGGACACCATCTTCACGGAGGTAAAGAGGATGAAAGACGTCCTTCTCGACATGCGAGCAGCTACGTCGAGACAAAAGAGCCTAAGCACGGCAGTCAGGAACGGCATGCATGATCTCTCTGGAGTCGTCTCTAGATCTGATCGGTACATTTTGGCAGGTCTGGAAGATATCGATGGAGAGACTGCAGAGAGAAAGTTGCGAAAAAGAGACTCAGGCCCCATCACCATCTATGGTGGCAGCAGCCTCTACCACGGCTGGGAAAAGAGCGGCCGGAGAAGTCCCCCCTGAACATCCAAGGGAGGAAAAGCGGCAGAGAGACGCCGGAGAGCCTGCTTCTGTCAACGAGACAGAAGAGAGCGAGTTTCGCCCGGTAGTCTCAAAAAAGAAAAAAAGGAAAGCGAAGGCCGTAGGATAAGAGCGGGAAGAGGCAAGACCTACCTCCACCTCCTCCCCCACAAGTAAAGAAGCCGGAGAAACTCCCGCGTTCCAGGCCTGGGAGGCAGGTGGTGATTGTCAAGCCTAAAGCTGGCAAGTCATACGCCGAGATTCTTGGTGCAATGAGGGGCTGGAGTTACTCCCGAAGAGTCAGGCACCGTGGTACGCCACATAAGGAAGACTGTCACGGGAGGAGTTATTACTGGAAATCGCAAAAATGCGACGACAGAAGGAAAACTCCAGGAGGCGATACAGAAGGCGGTGGGTCGACAGGGGCGATGTTCGCTCCATTGTTCCTAAGGCAAGGCTAGAGATCCTAGATCTGGATGCCTTGACCACCGAAGCCGACATCTCGGACGCCCTAAAGCAGGGAGTTTTCCTGTCCTTGGTGGCGAAATTAGGGTTACCCTCTTCAAAGCCTAACCGGCAAGAACAGAGGAAGGCCGTGGTTGAGCTGCTCGAGAGTGACTCCTTGACAGTACTCCAAAAGGGGAAGATCAAGGTCGGGTGGGTCGTCTGCCGGATTCGGGGCCGTGTGGAGGTGGACAGATGCTTCCGCTGTCTCGGCTACGGTCACACTAGGAGGAACTGTTCCGGACCGGATAGGAGCAGTAACTGCTGGAAATGCGGCAGCGCCGAACACAAGGCGGCGGTTTGCACGGGGGCTCCTTCTTGCGTCTTATGTACCGGAAACCCTGGATCAAAGACAGATCATGTTCCAGGAATCAGGTGCCTGCGGGGTTTTCAAGAAAGCCTCTGGATGACAGGAAAGCCCGTGCTAGGCCACGAAAATGATTCGATTTATCCAGGCCAATCTGCAGAGATGTCACGCTGCGGACGCAATCCTTGAACAGCTGGCCTGTGAGACCAAAAGCCCAGATAGTGATCGTCAGTGAACCCGTCCGAACCAAAAACCAGCTCATCTTGGTTTTACGATGGACTCGGCAACTGCGGCTGTTTGGATCGCAGACAGGTCGTGGGAGTCCGCGTACTGAGTCATGGTTCCGGTGACGGTTATGTCTGGGTTAAGTTGAACAGCGTTACCATTTACAGTGTGTACCTCTCCCCCAATTACTCCGCGCGAGAGTACCTGGAAAGGTTGGAAGCGCTGGAAGACAGTCTCCGAAGCGTCCCTGGGCGTGTTATAGTGGCGGGGTGACTTCAAACGCCCGTGCGGTCGAATGGGGTATGCCCGTGACTAACGTGAGGGGAAGACATATTTTTGGGAGATGGTCTCGAGACTCGATTTGGAAGTCGCGAATAGAGGGACAAGGCCGACCTTCCCGAAGCACTCTCGGTGAGTCAATACCAGGACATTACGATGGTATCGGCCGATTTGTTTCCTTTAGTAGCGGAATGGCGAGTGATGGACGTCTACACTGCTAGTGACCACGAGTTCATCGCTTTCCATCTCATTGATAATCGGCTGCCGCGGCTAGCGAATACCCGAAACACTCTTGGCTGGAATCTGGCTAAGCTGGACAGGGGAAAAAACTTGTCGAGCAGCTAGATCGTAGTATCGAGGCTGGTGTTCCGGGGTTTCCCGAGTCCACTGAAACAGCTGAGGTTGAGGCTTATATTCGACTCTTCCATGAAACTGATAGAACACGCTTGCAATTCGTCAATGCCTCGGAAACGACCTTACCGGGGGGGGCCGTCGCCAAGCCTTCTGGTGGACGGCCGAAATTGGCGAGCTCAGGAGAACTGCACTAATGTGCATGACGTAGAGCGTCAGCGAGCTCGAAACCGGCCTGAAGCTATAACTAGGTCGGCTAGAGCACAAGGCTGCTAAGAAAGCTCTGAGTGCAGCAATTCGTTTGAGCAAAGCCACGATGCTGGCGTGAGCTCTGCCAGGAAGTGGACTCGGACCCTTGGGGAAGAGGATACAAACTTGTGCGAAAAAAAAAGCTAGGAGGGAATAGGGAAAAGCACGGAAATGCCTGCTGGAATGATTTCGACGATCGTGGAAGCTCTCTTCCCAAGTCACCCTGTAAGGCGGGAGGAGAGAGTAGCGAAGACCGGTACCAGACGTTCCCATTTTTACGGAGCAGGAGCTTGTAGCGGCGTGGTGTCTACCATGCGCAACAAGGAAGGCTCCTGGACCTGATGGCATTCCAGCTGAGGTTTTGAAGATTGTGGCGGCGAGTTATCCGCTCTTGCTGCTGAACATGTTTAATGCATGTTTGGTAGCGGGTGTGTTCCCGTCGCGCTGGAAGGTTGCTAGGTTGGCGCTGATCAGCAAAGGCAAAAGTGATCCGAACTCCCCGTCGGCATACAGGCCACTTTGTATGCTTGACACCGCGGGGAAGCTCTATGAAAGGTTGCTGAAACCCAGGTTGCTGTCGTCCCATCGAAGCCGCCGGAGATCTCTCTCCCCGGCAGCATGGCTTTCGAAAGCGACATCAACTCTGAACGCCATTACAGAGGTGATCAGTGCCGTCCAGCAGGCCGAAACAGCTTGTCACCAGGCTCGGCCGATTGTGCTGTTGGTTACTACACTTGACGTAAAAAACGCGTTTAACTCTGCTCGGTGGGAGGGTCATGCTAGAGGCGTTTGCAGCGGGACTATTCAGTGTTAAAGTGTGTGCCGACTATCTCCTGGTCATTGTGCAGGACTACCTGAAGAACCGACGGCTATTGTATGAAACCAAAGACGGAAGGAGAACAAAAGAGGTCACTGCCGGTGCGGCTCAAGGGTCTATTCTCGGCCCAGACCTATGGAATGTGTTTCATACGATGGTTTGCTTCGCCTCGAGATGCCCCACGACGTCTACCTCGTGGGTTATGCTGATGACGTGGCTGCAGTCATCACGGCGAGGACGCCGGACTTGGCACAGTTACGCCTTAATCAGGTAATGATTCGGGTCAATGCCTGGATGACGAGTCCATGGACTTGAGCTGGGCGGTCTCCAAGACCGAAATCGTTATGCTCCACTCGACGGAGAATCCCCACTCTGATCTCTATGAATGTGGGGGGTGCCGAGGTTCGGACCAAGGACTGCGGCGAAGTACCTGGGTGTGTTACTCGACTGCCGTCTTCGGTATTGGGAGCACATTCAGGCGGTGTGTGACAAAGCCTCTAAGGTGGTTATGTCTCTCGGCAGGCTGATGGCTAACGTAGGAAGCCCTAGGTCAAGTAAGAGGACGCCTCCTCATGTCTTACTGTAAAACTCAACCCTTCTGTATGGCGCAGAGGTTTGGGCGGGTGTCATGAGGATAAGGCGATACAGTCAAAAGCTGTTATCGGTTACAGAGAAGAGCGGCACTTAGGGTCGCCTGCGCCTATCGCACCGTTTCCGGTTCAGCCGTGGCGGTCGTGGCTGGGGGTGATTCCTATTGACCTGCTGGCCATCGCGAGAGACAGGACCG
Source organism: Homalodisca vitripennis (assembly GCF_021130785.1). Lineage (NCBI taxonomy): Eukaryota > Metazoa > Arthropoda > Insecta > Hemiptera > Cicadellidae > Homalodisca > Homalodisca vitripennis. The sequence continues at coordinate 11,054 of NW_025781635.1, read as the reverse complement.
TCTTCCGGGAGGCTGCCGAGCGGGGTAGAAAGGATGCCTTGGCTGCTGCCAGGGCGGAGACTCTGCAGGTTTGGCAGCGGAGGTGGACGGAAGGAATTGGACGGCCGCTGGACCTTCCGTCTCATTCGAGAGCTTCAATTCCTGGATAGATCGTGGCCACGGGGAAATAGATTTCTACCTGTGTCAGTTCCTGACGGGGCACGGTTACTTTAGGAAGTACCTCTACAGGATGGGAAAAGTCAGGTCGCCTCGGTGTGCTTACTGCCCGGAGGAAGATGATGATGTTCATCACACCTTCTCCTTCGCTTGCGGGCGCTTCACCGAGGCAAGGCAAACGCTCGCCAACACACAGTTGGTGATGTTACGGCAGAGACCATTGTGGAGATGATGATGCTGCAGAGATGAGGCGACGCCTGGAATGCAGTCACCACTCACGTACATGCGATCCTTCATCAGAAGCGTGAAGACGGATGCCTGGCTGACCCCTAGCTTCCGAAACAAGTAGTTTTGTCCTGGTTGAGACATAAGACCACACGGACCAGGCAAGATGTCATCCGAAAGGGTTCCGGCCTGGGCTCTCCGTGGCCCGTTAGGGGGTTTAGTGGGTAGTCCGCAAGGGAGTCCCACACTCCGTGCGCAAATACATTCCCCCTACGTAAAAAAAAAAGCATATTGTTACAATATAGTATACTGTTTAAATGTAGTATATTTGTTATAATATAGCTTATTGTTACAATATAATTATATTGGTAGAATGTAGTATATTGTGTTGCAATATAGTATATTGTTATTATATAGTATATTTATTATAACAACATTGTAATATACATTCTACCCAGCTTCTTCAAATTGGAATTAAAGGCTTAATTTATAAACAAATACTCTTTATTTAATAATTATAAACTACTTCATAATTAATACACATTACTTTATTAATTTATAAAGTAATAATACTTTAACCACTTTTATTTCAGTTATGTGGGGTCTGATGATGTGTTGATTGAACACCAAGGGGCGTCAGAAAAATAAAAATTTCATAATTATAAGGAGTGTTTGTTAATAAATTAAGTAATATAGTATATTGTAACAATGTTTTTTATTTTTTCTTCCACTGTTTCATTTACGATGATGCTGCAGTGTCTCTTTTTTAGAATTGGGTATTTTTATTCTATCATAGCCTATTCTAACATCCACACGTTGTTACTACTGCGTATTTATTCAATTTGGACCAGAAATACAAGAAACGATACCGATAAGGTTCCGTTACAAGGTTTAGTCTGAATGTATTACAAACACAATGTGAATTTTCTTTCCATCAATTGAGGAACTTTTCCTAAGATATAAATAAAATGTCAGCCACGCTAGTTTTTACGTTGGTCGTAATAAGAGGGTTAATCGAAAGTGATAATAATATAAAAAACGATCATTTTCTCCCCTAAATATATATATTATAGTCTTAATATTATAAAAACTGATCATTAGGACACATAAATAATAATTATATCATCGTCAGACATAGAGACTACAATGTCACATGAACCTGATGTATCATTTATTTATTTACGTACTTTTCGGTTGGTTCTAAGAGTGTAAATCTAAGAAAAATATTATCTGAGAAAATTATTTAATATTTCATAAATTAATCTTTTGGATACCCCTTCCCGACCTCTACCAAAACTAGAGTGTCTGACAACCAATATCTTACTCAAGCATAATGTTTCAATGTTACTTTAAGAAAAACCAAGGTAGACACACATGTAGACAATAAGATCGGTACAGACCTCCCACACTACTACTAAAAATGGCTAGAAGGAATATACCAAACCAAGTGCTCGCGTAACAGGCTTTGCTCTGGTTGCATGTAAAACTCTCAAGTTGCTTATTTCTTCTGATAGTTACGCTACATCTATCACTACGCTACGAGAAAATGAAAATTCCTCGTACATGAAAATCTCTTTAATAGGATAAATATACGTTTGGAAATGTAATTATTCTGCGGCTTTCTTGTTGAATGAGAAAGTATTAAACGTATTGTGCAGTTCTAATTTTATCAACAACAATAACGATGTCCAAAAGAGGAAAAGTTAGTTAACTGTTACTAAACAAAACATACATATAAATTCTTTGTTTGAAGGATAGTGAAGGAAACATTTTTATTCCGGACAGTTGCCATCGTTCAGTGAAACAAAAATACCAGTAACACTACGTTTCGAGATCTGCAATCTGATCTCTTCTTCAGGTAGATAACTAACCTAACACAATTACAAAACGATGCGTTACAAATTTACAAAATTAGACGGTGTTTGGTTAGTTATTTACCAGAGTGTAGAAATCAACTTGCAGATCTCTAAACGTAGTGTTACTGATTTATTTTTTACCACTGATGGAAAAATTTCCGGAAAAGCCCTGTTCCCTTCGCAATTATATTACTGTCAAATTAGATAATGGTTTTAATTAAAATTACTGTTATTTGTTTTTTTTTGTCGAAAAAAACTCCCACACTTACTTGTTTTTACCTAAGGCTCTCATACTCGTGTCCATTTTTCTTACTTTTGGCGCGCAAAGTCTTGCGTTTTAGGAATAAAAAAATGCTCTGTCCTTTATATTCAAAACATGTAACCATAAAGTAAGGTTTAAGATTACTAATAAAGTTATTGTTTTCGATAACCATACAAATAGTTATATTCTTTTTTAATTGACTTCAAAAAATATTATTTAAAATCGTCTAACAAAATAAATTATGGAATAATCACGATATCCTACTTGAAAAAATCAGTCGTAAAGGGATAAGGGACTTGGCATTTAGATTGTTTTCAAGTCTTACTTTTAAGGGGAAGGAGCGGCAACAATGTGTAAGAGTATCGGCCGTTTGATAAGTGTGATTTCTGCGGCAGCACAATTCTCCCGAACCTCCTACATCGAGTGGTGTGTCCCAGGGCTCCGTACTGGGTCCTACTCTTTTCATAACCTTTAACAACGATCTTCCTGTAGGTACTGAGTCGGCCAGGGCCGTCCTCTACGCCGATGACACATCTTTTGTGCTGTCCAGTCCTACTGAGAAAACTCTTGAACAACTAACTTTTGTTGAAGCCAACGGTTAAGTAGTACAATGGTTTGATATTAATCTGCTCCACAATTAATTCACTTAAAAAACCCAGTTTTCTAAACTTTCACATTTCTGAGAAATCCGCTCCTGATTTTAATTTCTATCTAGATGAATTTCCTATCCACCCACTTAACAACACAAAATTTCTTGGAATGGCCTTGGACGACAAGCTAAAATTTCACAACCATATTCAAAATGTATCCAACAAAGTGAGCTCAGGAAATATTTTGGATTTTCTACCTCTGATGTTCTTCATTCTGCTTATTACAAACTCCTTTACCCGCATCTCGTCTATGCTCTGTACATATGGGGGTGTGATAACAAAAGTAACTTCCGCTATTTTCTGTTCCGCTTACAAAAAAGAGCAATCAGAGTAAATATTTTCAATTAACAACAGGTGTCAGTCTTGTAAATAGATATTTAAATCTTCCAATAGTTTTTACTTTTATATGTCTTTATAATTACGAAACTTTATAATTTTCTAACTCAATACATTGAACTTTTCAAAATTCCTCATAACCATCAGTATAATTTACGAAATTCTAAACAAGCCCTGATCATAGCTACGTTATAAATAGGAAGAGAGGGTCGAATTTTCACTAGTTCCATTCGTGATCAGTGAAGACCTTTCAGCATTGATCTATATACGTCAATTCTACAGCTACTACTCTAAAATTCAACAACTTGGAAAACTTCATAATTTCAGGATTTAGTTTAAGAATAAAGCGATTTTCTACTCTTTGTTGAATTAGATAATCATAGATAAATAAAATATATTTTTTTATTTTAGCAGTAATGATGATTCGTGATAAATCTTTTACAATTTTACATTTTACATACTATACAATTTTAACTTGGATCTTTAAAATGGAATTCTCAGAGAGATTACAGAAAATGGGCTGCTAGAGATCCTACTACAACCTCTATAAATCATAATATGAACTTTCCTCTACATACAACAGAAATTTTGTCAGTTTCAACTAGATCATTAAAACTATTTGCAAACGATTATTCAGTTAAAATTCATAATATAAAAGATGAAACCAAATGGATTAAATAGTTTTTAAAGCACACTTCAGTAACTTGGAATAAATTGGTATGATCAAACAAGTATAATTTTGGTAAATATGTGTTTTGGTTTTCTACTTACATTTTTAAGCAATAATGATCAGTAATACAAATAACGAATAGTTAGAGGTAACTTTTAATTCTCAAATTATCACACATGTTTTTCATACATGTTAACTTATGTAAACTTCATCAATCGATATGTGAGTAAACATTAATCAAGGTAAAGTAACATCCACCGTGAAATTGCCTAATAGATCGCAATGGCTGTGGACGGTGCAGCTCCAACGTTTATCTCCAACAAAGTCCTCAATTTCAATCACAGATTTTTATTTAGCTCGTTAGTTTTTTATATTGATTATATATTTATATGAATGGTTTCACTTTAATTAAACTTAATGACATGCAACAAGACTTTTATTTTCTCTATGGTTCTTATTGCACTAATTTTTGTACTCTGGGTGTCCCTGATGTCCAAACGAAGCGGGGGTTCGTATTTGAGCGTCGTCTTCGATCTTCGTCGCGCGGTCTATTTTTAGATTCCTTCAGACGAAAATTTCTCCAGATTTCAGGATGGAGTCAATTCTGCAACAGCCTTAGATTTAAGATGCTGCACTTAAGAGGAAGATGGACTGGAACCTAAATTGTACATTCGCATTCCAATACTATTGCAGGGTGAAAAATTAAGTTTTAAAAAAAGTAAATAATGTCTTACCAGGCGAAGTTAGAGCTAAGAAGCCCTCTCTAACACTTAACCTGGGGATCAACGGCTTAATTGTGACTTCCGAACCACACCAATGGCCGGGGCAGGCGGGCCGCTTGCAAGGACAGGATCGCTCAGCGGTCATCTATCCATAAGCAGCGGCCACGCTCGACCGATAGATCACGCTTGAGTTTTAGGACGACGACGACCTCATAGTTTTTTAAATGACAAGAGATATCACAACCATATTTGGCATACTGTTACTGGTAGTAAGCTATTTTTCTGAGTACGTGGTGATCAGATGTCACCTTTAGGGGGCGGCTCGTCGGGGGTAAAAAGAAAATATTTAATGACAACCAATGTTGAATTGTAGAACATTTTACAGTTTTTACACCATTGTTAGACGACCAGAGTGGTAATATTTTTTGAACAACTACTTTGGAATTGTTTCACCCAAATGTATTCCCACACACTGTTAACCTGGTAACAGGTACAGTATTAGTACTTTTTATGTAAAACGTATTAAAACATTTTTAACAAACTTTAAAACAGCAATTTCTTCCAACTGAATCAATCTTTTTAACTCCAGTTTGCGCGGTATTATTTTTAGATTTAACTATACCTATAAAACTATTTAAAACTCAACATAGGCTGTCATTGAAGATTTTTCTATTTATCCACGACGGGTCGTCCCCCAAAGGTGACATCCGATCAAGTACTCAGAAGAATATGCTTACTATTACCAGTTACAGTATGCCACATTTGGTTTATCATATTTCTTGTCATTTAAAAAATTATTAAAGTCGTCCTAAAATATAATTGTCACTCCGTATATTATTTTTTATAGAACTACTTTAATAAACAATATCAAATAGAATGTAAAATAAAATATCACTCTTATTCTTAGTACATTTAACAATATTCTTCAGGATTTTATTTTCACTTCCCCGAAATTCAATGTGCGACAAGAATATTAAAAATTACCTTGCACGCTGAAGTTGGAGAGCTTTTAAACCATATTGTCTCGTTTCAAACGGTGCTGATCTAAACAGTTTAGTTTAATAGGCTTATATACTTCGGAATTGTTTTCTGTGTTCGCCAAAACGTTATACGAGTACTTCTAAAAACTTATGAGTACACTGAGAAGATTTCTACTTTTAATTATTTTTAATACAAATTAAATTGAGTGTTTGAGTTATAGAATAATATGAAAATAATAAAAGCCACCAGCTAATTTATGAATAGTATTTACGTTACATAAAATCAGTAGAATAGAATATAATATTCAAAAATATTATGTTTAGACTAAATCTACCGATTTATTAACATGATTGTTTATAGATACTTTAGTAGTTTTCAATAAGTCATATATTTTTTTGTTCTTAAAATAGCAATGTATTAAATAAGGGCTGAAACCCATTAAGTTGCCCAAATACCAATTTAAATAATATTAATTTATTTAAAATATTTATACACATACCCCATGTACCATATGTAATGTATATAAATATATTATTATTTATAAGTGTAGAAGCATATGAAATTCCAGGATTTTGAAAAACTGTAACTCAAAATAGATAGTACTCTAAATGATATTGCACAGAATCATATTACAAAATTGGTCTTCTACATGAAGTATAACTTAGTTTGAGTTTGATGCAGAAATATACAATCGTTGTTACTTTCTAACACCACATGCCATATAAACAACAGCTATATTACTATTGTATTGTAGTCTTCAGATAACTTAATATTATAATTGCAAATAACCAAAAATCAGGGACCATTTTGTACACTTCCGTTCTATAAAACTACACAAAAACCACAGTCAGTCAATAGTTAAAACAGCCATTTTAGTAAACTTTCTCCTACACCTATGAGAGTTATATTTTAATCTTAAGAGTTATTTACGTATTAATTGGTCAACATTTATTTAGATCACATCAATATACATTTCTCCACATGTTCCATGGGAAGTTAAAAGTTTGTACATGAAAAAAATATTGTGGCAATTAAGTTTATTCATTTTTTTCTACAAATAATACATTCCCGTTTCGACTAAAACACTTAAATTTAAGTGTTTTAGCCGAAACTGGGAATGTATTAATTGTAGGAAAACAAGATTAAACTAATTGCCACAATTTTTGTCGTGTTTTTAACATACAATTCAGCTAATTCACGTAAAAAGTAAAAGATTACTTTATTGAAATCCGTCTAAGGACACAGGGTGGGACAAACATTCAAAAGAGCACTCGCGTGAAATTTAATTGTAACTATGAGCATAATTATATTACTGTTATAAAACAAGCTTTGTGGATTAATTTTGCTAAGAAAACACTGAGTAAGATATGATTTTAAATAGTAACAATAGCCAATGAACATAAAATTAGGTGAAGTCTATCTTTGAAGCGAACCTCATTAAACGACCAATGTTGATAATAACGTGAAGCTGTGATTTTAAGGAGAGGCCGATCCCCTTTTAAGCCTTATTCTGTCCGTCCTCATGGGTCACTGGAGTGCGAGGATCTTATGCAGATTGAATGAAGGGAGAGTGTCGATACAGTACAAGAACGGTAGTACTGATAAAAAGTGGTACGGTCAAAGACAGAATTTGAACCTGAGCTACTCGTAATTCAGACCCAAAGTACGAGTATAACGCCGTAGACTATTCGGCCATCGGCACTTCCATTTAATGGGTGATTTATATTCAACACATTAAACGATACTTTCATTTCACAAACGTACGAACCTAAGTTACAGGCAACAGTTCGTTGTTTGTTATATAATCTGAGACGTAAAGAGGTTTCTGAAAATTCGAGTGATAAAATACACACCAAAACGTGCAATAGATTACATGTACTACTGGATTGCCTAATAAATAGTCTCAGAATTGTGCATAAACATTTCCACTTTACATAGTAAACAATCTGTCATTTTCCACACCACCAATCAGTTTGGTCATTCTAGATTGACTGCACTCAACGGTTATAAATGCGATTATCGAAATCGTTTAAAAATGCACATTTAATAAAACACGCAATTTAATAAATATAGACACGATAAAATAATAAATTAATAAAAAAAGACGGTAGGCAGGCCTACGTGGACACCAACCTGCAGGTCGGCTAGCGCAGACACTGAGAGTTGAAGGTATTTCACTTACTTTTTCACCTACTTCCTGATTCCTCCATACCTAATAGAGTTTTATACAGGTGCATGTTTTGTGACCGAGTATCGTATTATAAATATAGTAGGAACTAAATTGGAGATTTTCATTCAGTATCGCATAATTTGCATCTTCGTTTTGTAAATTTTGGTAGAATGTCAAGTTTCCGACGCAAGTTGCTCCGTTCTATGGCATGGTGACAGAAAAATAATAATGAATCACGCAACATGCAGAAGAGACTGATGTCAGCACTAGTGACAACTCGTCTATCACGTAGTGGTAATCATGGAGTAAGATACAGCTGAGATTCTATCAGTCAGGAGCAAGTTGCTCCTCTCTATTTCGGCAATGGTAGGTACTTTTTCATTTTCGACACAATGTTTTATTTTGAAATATAACATCTTACTTATCTATAAACAAAATTGTTTATTGAACCGGATTTTTGTACTTTACACTATTATTTTACTATGAAGTTTTTCTTTCGTTTAACTTTATATGCATGTGTATACTGTGGTTAATATTCAGATTCTTTCCCAGTATTGAATCCTTCGACTATGATTAACCTCTTTTTTCACCCTTAATCTCTCTGTTATTTTCATTTACTAATTGTCTTCCCACCTACCGAAGAGGACATATAACAAATCCCTAAAAAAGTTGTGTTACTAATTTTGTTACATACAATGTTGGCAAATGACCAAAATCCTATTATAAGTACAGCGTGTATCAAAATGAATGACCTGATTTTAAAACCCAATATCTATTGCTAAAAATGTACTACAAAAATAATATTTATTGAAAAATACTCACAAAATCTTAAAGTTTTTAATGTATGTTATTACGAAATTTTCTATATGTCCACCAGCAGCAGCACAAAACAACATCAGACGATAGCTAAATTCCTCATAAACCTTACACAACGTATCTGCGTTCACAGACCTTATTGCGACAGTTATTCTGTTCTTTAGTTCTTCGATGTCATGAGTTAGAGGGGGAACAAACACTTTCCTTCACATATCCCCACAAGAAAAAGTCGCATGGGGTCAAGTCTGGTGAATCTTGGAGGCCAAGAATGAAGGGCAATTGTCTCGAGGTCCCGTGCGCCCTATCCAGCGGTGGGGCAGAGTGGTTGTTGAGAAGCTGCCGAACATTGTTGTGCCAGTGAGGCGGAGCTCCGTCCTGTTGGAAAATGAAGTCACTAGAGTCTGCCTGAAGTTGTGGGAAAAGCCAATTCTGCAGCATTTGAAGATAGCTCACTTTCCCATTCACAGTGTCTCCCTCAAAAAAGAAGGGACCGTACACTTTTTTACGAGAGACTGCACAAAAAACGTTCACATTCGGCGAGTCTCGTTCATGCTGAATATCGTGAGGTTGTTCGAGTCCCCATATGCGCACGTTATGTCGGTTTACTTTACCACTAGTATGAAAATGTTGCTTCATCACTGAAAATTAATCGTGATAAAAATGTATCCACTTCCATGTCCTCAAGTAGAGCATTACTAAATTCAACACGTTTCCTTTTATCACCAACCCGGAGAGCGTGTAACTTATTTTTAGTCTGTATGGTTTGTACAGCAAACGACGTCTTAACACTCGCCAGACAGTCATATGAGGCATACCCAGTTGTCTGCTTGCACGGCGTGTTAGACGTTCGTGGACTGCGCTCATACGTTTTGCCTAACTGTTTCCACCATTACGTACTTTCAATTCTTCCATCTAAACTTTAAACAAAAAACTCCCCTCTTCCTAAACGGACTGACACTAGGTCGACACACTACCCGTCGGCTTAAAATGCAGATGATTCCCAAAATGGACTACAAACAGTTCATAACACTCAGAGTCACTTGGGATTGTGAATGGAGGACGGAAGATAACACATGAGAATGCCACAAAATACACTTAATTTGGTGTGAAGGGGGTCAAGAAAACCCCTCACTTTATGGTTAAAAAACACTCACATAGTTTTATAGAAAGAAGCCAAGAATGAGGGAGAACTGATGGTTTGAATATTCAATGTCAATTCCGTCCTAGAGCGGTATCGCCAATTGCATTGAACAGGTCACCTGGTCCTACACATCGTCTGTTTCTGGTGCGCTCATTTACAATGAAGTCAATTATTGGAAAGTTATGATAAAAATACAAATGCAAAAAATTAATCTGAATATAAAATTATATTTTATAACATAAAGAAAACTCAGTTATAAATATTAAACAATTATATACAAATGAAACTATCTGTTTTCTGTTAATTTTCTGCACGACACACATTTGGTACAAGATATTAGATTAACTAGAGAAATTTTTATATTTGAGTACAACGTGGAAAATATCTATATCAAAATTTTTTTTGTTTAATCGAGTTAGAAATTGTTACAATTAGAGTATTATTCGTAATAACGTTGATATATAATGTAGCTATGGTGATTCCATGTTAAGTTTTTACTAAGCGGATCCTTCAATTAAAAATACACTAATCAAGTTATAATCCATTGTTCATTTAAATTACATTCTGATAAGTTATTTATTGATAGTTTCATTTAAGAGCTGAAAGTAGTAGCTTATGTTTGTAATTTATGAGCCCTTTTAAATTAGTTTAGATGCATTATATGATGCTTTACTGACTTTTAATTTTAATTCTGCGTTATTTGGTTTATGTATCGCAACGAAATATCCACTTTTTAAATATATTATTAGAGAGGTTTATATTAATGCATTGCTATTTATTTCTTACTGAAATAAAATCTATAAGTTACAGCTAGTAATTTTATATATTAAATGTAAATAATCAAACATTACCTCCAGTTATTAGAGTTAAACATTTATTTCGCTTTTATTTGGTAAATTTAGTAAGTCATAGAAAGAAAAAACGATGTTTATTACTTTTAATCATATTAGTTTTCCATTAATATAAAATATTAATTGTTTAATGTAACTGTTAGTATTTCAAATTAAATCATATTCTTTTATAATCGGATCTTCCATGTGCGTTCTCTATTTTGTTCATATAATCTGAA
>NW_025781634.1:0-40705 GCF_021130785.1 Homalodisca vitripennis | reverse complement strand
TTTTGTGTCCGCGTGGCACATAAACCAACATTAATTATTAACAGCCATAAGTACTTGGTCAAAAATAACTTTAATTTACTGTTCCCCGCAGATCCATATGTAAATAACAGTAAAGTCCATACAAATGTGCTGTCACTGGTTACACCCTTTCATTATTTATAGCCTCATCTACAATGGTTATTTAGGTTTCATGCATCTCACTAAATCTGATAAATATAGGACGTAATAATTGTAATTTGAATAAGCGAACTAAACGGGAATACCTAAAATGCTGTTGATTACTTTCAATTTCTAACGACGTATAAACTATAAACCTACCTTTATATTATCTGCCTTGCGAAAACAATTTCCTCAGGAGTCATATTCAAGTAATATAACATTGGGATTTATAATGAAACTGGATCCTTGATTACAATCCATTATTATTATGACTCAGATCCTGTCATTTCATAAATGAGACCAACTTTTGCAACCAAAGCAGAAGAAACAAACAATTCTCTGATTTTGAATGGTGAGTTGAAAAGGCATTCAAATTTCTTAGGTACCTTATGCATCGTTGTTTTATATTACTTTAAAATAATTTAAAAAGTATATGAGGAATTGATATTGTTCCTTCCTTTTTTATTTATATGCGTTCATCATTGACCTAAAGTCATTAGCTAATTAGATTAAGCTGTTAGATTAATAATATTACTTTTTGCGTTTGTCATAGAACGATAGTTCATAAAAACTGAATGTCAGTGAAACATTTTCAAAAAAACTAAGAGAACCTAATCTAATCTTCAAATCCATGTGTGGGCAAATGGGATGCTACAGAGGGACATAGAAACTCATATACTACTTGTAGCCAAAAAGGTATATAATATATGCACAGAACTTACATGTGCTGAGCTTAATACAAATGTTTAATTTAACACTTATGAAATAAATAAAAAAACTAGTAGTATTTATGATATATCGTTTCTTATATTGCTTAGTTATAGTGGTTAAAAATCAGAAACCCTAGTTTCACAGTGCAACAATAATTATGTGGTATAAATGAATGTCTATGTGGATGTATAAGATATTCTATATGGAATAACTTTTACGAAGATCCTTCAAGAACAACAAATTTTGACGTAAATATAAAACTATTTAAAATGCATATACTGGTTTAACATGTATTAAACAGAAGATGACTGGTGTAAAAACAATTTTTAATATTAAAACGAAAAGTGAAGGGTTCCCAACTCTGCACCACATCAGTTAGTCAGCTAAACTTTTACTATATTATTACATAAGAGTAAATACAATATAACAAGGAATTATAAAATGTAAAACGTTATAATCCTAAACGTTACGTTATAAAACCATGGGACATGATAAAACTACTATTTTTACATTGCATTTAATTTCTAATACACTAGTATCACTGTTGAACCATTATTGGGGTAATACATAATCAGGACAATTAATACATGTACCTTGTTGTTTTAGTATAATTTTGATTAATAAAAGTAAAAAGTTTTGTAATGTATATAAACTGATTAGAGTAAAAAATATAATTAGAAAAGCAATATTCAATTAAATATTTTTCACAAAAACACCTCTCCAAACAGCAAAACTGTTTTGATATGTAAGAAAAGGTTATGCAACTTTTCTAATAACCGATATAATTACAAAATTAAGGTTTTTAAAATAACCAACATGTTTCTAACCGGGTACAACATTGTTGGTTATTAACATGTATAATTTTGATGTGTTTAATAATTTGGATAAATTATTGCGTAAAAACGGATTAATCCAAAACATACAGAGATTGGTGAACAGGCCATACTTTATTGAAATATAACCCAATATTATATTAAATTTAGTCACTTCTTCTACTTGTAAGCCCCTATTATTTACCTTTCTTTATTGACACTTCAGTTTCATAAAACATTATACATTATATGTTTTGTCTTTGTAAAGCGCAATCCTCTTTAAATAGATTCGATATCACTCTAATAAGGAGTACTAGTAGGTTTTATGAATTGTAGAACGTTCAATAATGCTATTTCCTGAAATAATAAAACGATGCACGCCTGTCAAACGGAAAGAACGTCAGCCTTGCAAACCAAAGACTAACACAACGACGACCACGCTACGGGCATTGCAGCCCAAACCGAAGTGAAGGATCTGTCTGCTTCACACGGTATCCCAGTACACTCTGGCCTGATTGGCTTTGACATGTCCGTCGAGTTTTGTAATGCTTGTATATTCTTATTATTTTATTTATTTAGAGTTAAAATACTTGCACACACTAATTGTCTTTGTACGATTATAGAAAATATTATTCGTTTTCACCTCTACTAACGCGAATGTGTTTTTCACCTGACACCTTTTTTCAATTAGCAAATTATGTCCATAAATTTTTTTTACACAATAAATAAAACTAAAATGAATTCGTCGTCCTTTAATGTTTATTGAAATTAATTAAGTTCTACCATTGTTCTTTGTTAGTGAAATAGTTAACTTCCCACTTAAATTTTTGAATTAATTTTTTTTGTTATTTTTTATAAATTACTAAATCAGTGAAACCATTGGTTAGTATGTTGAGAACGCCCGCCCTACCGCATTCCAGAATACGGAACGAATTTCAGGACAGAAATGGCAGCGCCATAATGTACTTCACAATGTGTACCTAAAACAACCGCCATTTCTGATTGGATTAAACCATTTGTGGAGAGTGCGCGTTTTGCGGCATTCAACTTCTACTACGTAAGCTCTTTCAAAATGACGTATCACTCGCAACCCATGCTTTTTAAATTTAAGATTTCCATGTTTTTCCTCTGTGGGCCGTAACCCCATTGGTTGGCATGTCATGGTAATTAGCATGGAAAAAAAATTAGTGTACATAGTTCATATGGGACACTGTGCAAAGTCTATTATAGATCGTTATCTGCTAATGGTTTTGTAAAATATTAAGCAAGCGTACCCAACTTTTCAAAACACCTTGTTATATATAAAATAGATATAAACGGTTTTTTACCCAAAATTCTTTGCCACACTGAAGGGATATTGCAAAATTAAGAGATATTAGGCACATATTACAAATAGGTAAATTTTTGCGTAATAAAAAAGCCCAGAAAATTAATATAATTACAATTTATCATTGGTTTCTTCGTTCACTCACTGCGTTCAAAAAACTTTTGCTCAAGATGTTCAAACCGTGACAGGTATTTACGGCTACTCGTATTGAAACTTTTTTGTGCGAAATCTGCATATGACATTTCTTCTAATTTTAAATATTACAGTAAAATTATTTCAAAATTAAGAACTAGGGGGAGTAGAGTTTGAGTGAATTAGTTTTTTAAATGCAACGACTTATGTTTTACTTAACTAAACAAATTAACTGTTACTGTTTTCTAAAATGCCATATATGTTATTAGTTCCTCTTGTTTTTTATCAAATAATTAATAAAAATCTGTTTTTGTATAGTTGTGTAAGGGGAACTTTTACTATACTATTCGATCCATGGTAAATCTGACTGATTTTGCTCTGCACTCAATCTTAGAATAAGTTATTTGGTCAAATAAGAACAAAAAATAACTGACAAGGTCAGTTTAAAAATTACTTGCACTAACATTCTCATGACCGATTAACACATCAGTTTGTTAAATTCAATTTGTATGTTATTTTACAATTTTTTTAACTAAGTATCATCATCTAGTGATACTAAATCTTTTTTAAGTAGGTTTTAATTTGTTTTAATGTGTTCAATAATGCATTTTAATTACATCACGTACATTGTTCAAACAATTTAACACTGCGTGTTAATTTGCGTGTATAACATGTGTTGGTGATTTATTAACAAATAAAAAATATCCAATGATGCCAAGTCTTGTGAACTTGTAAGTTAGCGGAATGTTATTGTTAGAATAAAATAAGCTGTTTAAAATTTAATTAGATTCTTTAAATATTTTTTTGATGTAACATTAAAAAAATTTAAGATTACATTCATTTAAAAAAAACCATTACTCATCATTTGTTACATGAATCAGAAGTAAAATCTGTTACTTAAGATCTTAATAGTCTAAAAATTGAGATAATATAGTACAGTACACAATGCAGACGACTTGTCAAAATGTTGTATTGCCGACTAAGAAAATGACAGTAAGAGTAACAAGCACATCAGCAGCAAGAAGTTACCGCAGTTTAGCATGACACCGGACTGATTTGGTAGGGAAATGTTGCTACATCTGTCTCTTCTTTTCAGACAAGGCATTTAGTCTGAAATAAGCTTAAAGTTTTAAGAATGGTAAAGTTTTATTTTACTATTAGTCTCTGACCACAGGATCTCACAAGAACAATATTAACAAGGTTTTCAGGATTAGCTTTTCTAAATAAGCGATACAGCGTTTAATGATGATGCCCCTCTTATAGCCAGGATGCCAATCAGGATACATTCATGAACCCAAACAGCGGTAGTGTCCCTGAGGGGCGAGTAACATGACTTTTATTTATCTCAGTAGCTAGGTTTTCTAAAAATATTAAGAATAAAAGCAGATTAAAATTTTTTCCGTGGTGTTTTCATTGCCAAATTTTGGATTAATACTGTATAGAAATTTTGGTAATCATGGGTGGCTTACGACTATATTGCAATACACTTTGGTTTTATTACATATCATTAACAAATTATAAATAGGATGCATACATTCCAAATATTTATAAACAATTAGCAGTTACCCTCAGCTTTTCCCAAAATTTTTTAGGATTTGGATATTTGTGAGTACTTCTGGTTCCACTGAATTATTTTATCACTCCCAATTTCGGAATTGCTTTCCTGTCACGATCATACAAGTAAAGCAAAAAGGTGTGTATTTGTGGCCGTTTGAATTTACTCGAGCCTTTTTATTTTTTTGAGCCACAATTAATTTCATAGTGACTTCTCCCTACCAAAAAAATATATATATATATATTATAGCTGCATACTTAGGTTTGAAGAGCCTACTTCTAGAAAAAAAAACACAATTCAGATGGGTTTTATAATCTTTAAATTGTAATAAACGTTAGATATTAACTTTGTCTTTAATATCTGCATTACTGTACTAATAAATCACTACATAAATTAATAACTTGTGTATAAAGCTATAGTCAAAAGTATATTTTAACTTAAACGTCCTAATTTTCCAATGCAAATATTTGTAGTAAGTTTTTGCCTGGGGCGCTGTATCAAAACACATCAAACTAGAAAAATGTCTTTTCCTATATACGCTTACTCTATACATTAAAGATATTATTGATGTAAACTAATTGTAATAATTTGGTAAATTAATTCAAATATGGATATGCTGTCATAAAACAGCGTTTACTCAGAACATCAGAGTATATTTAAAAGGGCCATTTAAATATTTGTTTTGCATGTAAATTCCCGACGTTTAATTTATTTATTTTTCAACGGACAAACTTCTGTGCCTTCTCCCATTTTTATATTCCAAGATTCATAATTATTAACTTATAACAAACTAACCTAAACAAGAATTTTCAACAAACTTAAAGACCAATGTGAAAAGCTGAAAAGATGATAATAACGTAATAAACAATGGCAAGGCGTGATATGATAACAAGAATAAAATATATAAATAAAATGTTAAAGCTAAATAAAAAACTTAATATAACTTAAATAATTAGCTTATAACTTAATATGTTATTTAAATTATGTATGTAAATGTTTTAAAACTGTAAACCAAATAACAATACATCTGAAAACAGCAACAATAAAATATGCAACTATAACAATAGAATATATACATAATAAAGGCGAGCGAACGGCATTAATACAACAAGATTATTCATAAACAGGTGTTTGCAAAAACCAGCTAACAGTAAAAATAAAAATAATGACTCAAGATGAATCTATGGCGTTGCAATAACATGTAGAATATGAATAATTATGTAGACAGCAAGTTCAAGCAGCGAAGACAACAAAAAACTGATGGTGTAATATGTGAGAAAATTGAGTGGTAGGCATTTGAAGTTGGTTAGCACTTGCCCCTGTCCACTTTCCCAACTTCAATGTCCTCACACCATCGTGGAACAGGGTTCGAGACAGTTAGAAGGCAGGTTTTTTGCCGGCCCTCTGGCCGGCTGTGCCACCGTGCTGTTTGCTGCATAGTTTGGACCCATAATGTTGCCTGATGAAGAAGGTCATTGGAACACGAGTGCCTGGATGGTGTTCTTGTAAATGGAAGGGAGGTGTGATAGGACGTCTGGGCAAAACCACCTCACTCGTCACACCAACATTGTGGTAGAACTACTAAGTCAGCTACAGTCCCTGCGAGTCTCAAGATGTTCTAAGTTCAAAGGTTTGTAGTACAGATCATCTCAATTGGTACTTGTTGATATTGGTATCCTCGCCCCCCAACGTGTCCCCCAAACTTACAACACAAAATTTCTGACGCCCACCATACGAATGAAACGACGCTTGGATTCGAAAAAATATCGTCACAAAGGTTTTTTAGGGTGGGTGGGATTCCAAACAGTCGATTCCATATTCCCAAGAATTTGGTCGTAAAAGGGTACAGTAATTATTGTCCTCAGGGCAACCAGTATTTGTTCTATGTTTAGAAAAAAAACGGCGAGATAAAGCCAAGCATTCTGTTTGCCTTTGAGGCATAATGTTATGAACGTGAGTCCCAGGGCTGAAGTTCTGTGTGTCAGAGTAATATCCCCAGATCTCACTCACCTTCAACTCACTCTATGCGATGGTTTCTCCTTGTAAACAAATAATTGTGTATTATTAGGCGACAGTACAACGGTTGTAAATGAATATGGCTTGATCATTTCTTGGCGTTTTAGTGACATTTTGTGTTTATTAAGTCCCATTCAATATACGCCTATGAAGACTATTTTGAAGTGATTCACAGTCCCGCAACAACTGAGTAATATTGTGAGGGAATAACTTGACATCATCCGCAAACAATCTTTAGTGCCAGTCACTGTTGATTATTCAGAGGGAAAATCGTTTTATGAAGAGGTGAGAAAAAGCTAAGGTCCAATGAACAGAAGCCCTGGGTGAACACTAGAAAAGTGAGATAAACTCACAGGATAGATTGAGCGTTAGCAAGCTTGCGCTCGTAAAGGTTAACTCGACATAACCAAAACGAATTTAAATCTGTTATACGAATACCAAGTTGGAGAGATTATTTTGAGTAACATGCATGGTCAAACAGTGTCAAAGGCCTTCGAAAAGTCTACATATATATTGTGTTATAGCTGTTTACTGTTAGCAAATGCACTTATGCACCTGGGTCTGATGTAACATATAAGTTTGGTAAAAGTTGACTCCTTTCCTGGTGAGAAGCCGTGTGGCTGAGGACAGGTTAACTGAGCAAATTCCTAATATCTTATCGATCCATAGAAATAGATCCTCAAAAACTCTTGGATAAAGCTGTCCGTGGATAGAAAATGGGCCTGTAGCTAGAGGCAATATCAGTATAGGTTCCTGATTTCTGAAATGGGTTATCACGGTAGCCTGCTTTGAAACAGCCTCAGGGAAGAAATTCACCATCGCAAGTGGAAGTATTCAAATATGTGGCAAACTTGGGAGTAGCCAGAAGAATCGCTAACTGGCTGTACTTAAGTTACAACCTGGTGGGAATCCCAATCAGGACTCCAGCCCCCTTTTGTCATCACTGTTTCTAAGTTTCCTCCCAATATCTTCTTCAAGGGGTGGAAACTCATAAACAAAGACTCCATCGTCCGAGATGGTCAATTATCCGCTTGGAACACAGAGCCCCGTTGCTTCCGTGAAAAACTGAGGAGAAGAAATCCTTGAATGCTTCACACATCGCAAAGAGGAGCTCCTTCAGCAACAAATCCGTTCAGTGAACAATCTGAGAGGGCATCAGCAACGTAGATTTTCTTGTTTCGGAATTGACATTGGACCTCCCAAAAAAAAAACCGATATTGTTGGGAATTCCAGCCTTCAACCCTTATTGGTAAATCCTGGCGATAAATTCCCAGGCAAAGCTAAGACCCCTTACACCTTGCTCTCTATATTAGCAAAATCTGGAGATAATAAAATGCTGACGGAAAGAGCTTGGTATTTTTTTAATGTAAACATTGTTTTGTTCTTGTTAAGTTTTTAAATAAAAGGTGAATGGAAAACCCATTTTTAGGGAAACGGAGAGTAGTCCAATATCATCTTACTGGCGAGTTTAGCCTTCACTATGTTGTAAATTTTACAGATAAAGGAATTTGTTGCCCCTGGTTTAAGGGACTGAGTTGGACAGTATTGCATGAAACTTATGCAGTATGTTAACAACAAGGCGGTGAACATTCATAAGGTTACAAGCCTTTTCAGATCATATATGTGTCTATTATTGAGATAAGTGAGATTGGTTTTAGTATGTCGGTATTGGATCACAAAGTAGTGGATAAGGGGGTGGTGTCTCTCTTCAACAGCGCAAAAGAATTTATCATTATCCAGTGATACAGTAAATATCATTATTAGAAAACTCACAGAATCAGGTCCAAACAGCGTTCTGTTTAATATAATTTACTTTTAGCATGATTCCATTTGTTATGCGTTTCTTATTTATATTCAAATGCATTGTGTTATTTGATCTTAATTTAAACGCATTATAAATGGAATTAGAAGCAAAAATAAATGTATTAAACATAAAATGCGTTTAGAGGTAAA
The DNA here is from genome assembly GCF_021130785.1 of Homalodisca vitripennis. NCBI lineage: Eukaryota > Metazoa > Arthropoda > Insecta > Hemiptera > Cicadellidae > Homalodisca > Homalodisca vitripennis. Next base: position 32,040 of record NW_025781634.1, on the reverse strand, counting down.
TAACCCAAATAATTGCTTGAGATCAAACATTTAACACTCATAGAACATTTAAACATTTACCAAGTTCCAAGTTCAAAATCACACTTTATTCAGGAAAAATACAATAGCAATTTTCAGTACATACATCTTTTATCCCTAAGGCGCAGAACTGCGCGTGCGGGGAAGCTAGTTTGGTGCTCTAGAAGCCCTTATTTATAAGTACACTAATCATCCAACACATAATTATACCCGTTAAATATTTTAGATGCGAAAAGATACTAATATTAACATCTTTATATGCATGATATATCCGAATTCACAATATTGTGATATTGTGACATTCTAGTATATCAATGATGTTGTGTGTGTGTTGTGTGTGTGTGTGCTGTGATTTGTGTGTGTGTGTGTGTTTAATTTTTGTTTTACAACTGTTATGACTATGAACTTGTATAAATGTGTTCTATTAATTGCATAATTCTCTGCTAAGAAAGGAAAAGGTTAAAAATTTTATCAATCATCACTAATTTCAAGTGCTTAATCATTGAGTTTTCAACTGCTCTTTGTTTGCCATTTCAAAGCCATATTTTTTACATACCTTTTAATGTATCAGTTTAATGTTGGCTCTTTCACAAAATAAACAGAAAACTAAAAATTTTAATCTGAATATCTTAGCTGATCTATTGTTATCAAATCCATACTTACGTAAACTCTCAAATCATCAAATATTATTGAGTAAGTAACGTTATCCTTATACTAAAAATAAAATAAGTCTTCTACCAGAACAACTATAAATCACATGTCCTTCTATGGTAACTGTTAAGTTTAGCTACTTTTACATCGAACAAATAGTAAATTTTCACAAAATACCTGTTTAAAAAACAGAGAAGGTTAAGCATTGAAGAGCTTTGTGTCAGCACTGACTGTTCCCTGGCCATTTGTTATCTCGTTATTTAGTTTTGTATTTTATGTAATACATAATTTCGCAAAACCCTTTTTCTGTTACTCGTTTATTGGTTAAACAGTCGTTGGTATAATATAAGTTTAAATAACCGATGTTTTTGGAAGTAAATTCTTGTGTGGTCATTATTAACCTAATTGGCAACGCGTATGACGTTTTTTTCTCCTCGTGAAACTTTTGTAGCTTGACCATCTTGCTGACCTGAGCATACATCTCGCGCGTCGCCGCAGTAGCGTTGTCCGAGTACGTAAAACTTATATTTTTTGTATCTTATATAAACAAACCTGTTGCAAGCGAGAGGACATCTAAAATTTAATATAAAAATAAGAGTTATAAGCGAAGACTAATGTTAACTCTTACCTTGGTTGATGTTTTTATTTTGGGCAGATTAAGTGATTGATATACTAGTCTGGTCATGGTCCATTCTGACGAGACCACGTTGTTCATGAAATTCCTTAATAGTTCGTTTCTTGTATATAATTGCTAATACCGTCTGTGGATTTAATATAGCTAATAAGTCCCTGATTTTCAACTTCGAGTGCTTCCAACATTCATATTTTAGACTTCTAGTTTACTAATCTTCAATATTTTCCGACTACAGCTGCAATGTCGAGCCTAGATGCTGACGCCCATCAACGTGAAGGGGAAGTTCAATTTAAAAGTCTTGGAATTATTAAGTTCGCAGGCCAAATTCCCATAGAACATTTTAACCATTAGACCGACCCCTATGATATCATTTAGTTCCTTACCACTCTATTTGGCAGTAATGTGGCAATACATTATTTAATTTTTATACATCTAGAAGTGGTGCTTTTATGTTTATTTGCCTCAATTGAACATATAAGTATAGTTGCAAATCGTGTATTCATTACTACGACTCAGCGGTATCCAACTCTATGTGTTTTGTTCATTAGATACACATTGAATCAATAATTTTAAAGTTCACCTATTGAACACGATACAGTACAAATACATATTATAACAATGTAAAACTCCTGCATTCATAAACATAAAATGTTTTAAATTAATCAGTACAGAAGACGTAATATATAGCAGGAAGGTTTGCACTATACGCTGCAATAAAAGGAAGGTGAACTAGAGATAAACTCAACATTCAAATAGAATTAAGCCTTCCTACCATAGTTACGCCATGTGTAGAAAACTTGGTTGCTCCACCATGCTTAGAGGTTGTGTGAGAAAGACGGTATTCGTTTTGATCTTCTTTTGTCGTCGACACTATTTTTAGATCTTTTCATACGAACACGACTCCAGATTCTAGTTAGTCAAGAGTCTGAGACGGCAACAGATACCAGACGCTGCAATGAAAGAAAGTGTTAGCTGGAGCTAAAAATACAAAATAGGTACAATTATAAGTACTTATAAATAATATCGTAACTGTATGTTTTAGTTACTACTCAGTACATTAAAACAGACATTGATTCTTTTTGCGAATGTATAGGAATAAGATGAAAATAAATTAGCCACTCAATGCAATTGATATGTAGCAATAATGACAAATATTTACGAGTTTAGATAACATTATAATAAATTAACTTAATAAAAGAGATTGGTTATAAAAACTTGTGATTATTTGATATAAACATGTTATATATTTTTGTAAAATCTTACTTCCAAACCTCAAAACAAATGTATAATGCAATAAGACAAATGAAAAAGTAATTGCTATGACTTATACTTTGTAACATGCTTGTTCAACTCAGACATATTTACAATTCTACAAATCCAATCGTATATTTTGAGACATATTGTGGATCCATATCAGGTAAGGCTATAAATTTTCTTGCGATAAAATCCAGCAACATGACATTCTGTACCTTTGCCGGCAGTGGCCACAGTCTTGCCCTACTAGATTCCACGGAACATTCCTGCATAGCTGTTAGCATAACTTTGTCATCCATCACAGAACACTGTGAACCGCTTATGGAATAGTAAACCTTGTAATATATATTATGTATATACTTTAACACCAACATTCCTAGCCTTCCATACATAGGAATATTATGAAATATGATAATATATTAATTAAATATAATATTTTAAGTAATGTTTAATCGAGAATTATTCAGATTATATATATTTTAATCTGAAAAGTTTGGTATTAGTTGGAGTTATATTTATGCAATTTATTTTGAGTGTAACTATTACGCAATCACCTACAGAAAAATCGTGCAATAACAATAAATCTCTGTTTGGCAGATCTCGGAACCTCATCACAACATTGGTACTGCAGAGACAGCTACATTATAGAGGAAGTGTTAATAGTCACAAGGCAATATGTCCGGGCTCTATTTATCATCTACGTCATAAACGTCAATGTATACTAGCAACTCTGTTACTAATGATTGCTACTTACGCAACTATTTGGTATAATTATTCATACCACATTTAATGACGAATTTTCAGATGGTATGAGATTTGCAACTATGACCTTAAATATCGGGAATGTAATTCCATCCATTATTAATTCCTGCATGCTGTAAACAGCTGTGTACGTTACTCGTTACAGAACAATCCTCTCTTTTATTTAAAAAAATTTTCACAAAGAAAGGTCCAATTTAAGTCACATTACCACATTACATTCCTTAACATTTATTTCTGCAAGTCTTGCTAATTTCTATATGTTCTGGCTCGAACACCAACAAGACAGATTAAAAAGCGCACTTGGAGTAGTATTTGCATAAGAGCGTATATTCGTCCCTAGTACATTTAATGGCAGGAGACGGTGTTTCCTTTTTCAGAAAGTATTTCTGAATTGAAACTTTACCTTTGCTATCAGAACGACATTTTTCATGACAAAGAATGTGAAAAAGACGTTTAAAACAGTTATAACTAATAAATCAAACGAATATGTTGACAATTCAGTCTTTTCACGATTGTTATTTTTTTATATTTAGTAAATAAACTCACCAAATTGTATCTTATCGTGCTTATGATATCTAAATGAAACATAGAGACCGTCACTTTTTACAGTTCGACTTTCAATGTAAATTGATATTGAGGAAAGTTATTTTATGCGCGCCTCACTTATAGATTAAACAGAATTGTGAGTTAATCGATCTAATGAAATTATTTTCTAATTTCCCCATATGAGAATGATTAGTTCGGAATACACTAATATACATGACTAGATTAATATTTTTAATTGGACGAATAACTATATTGTCATTTAATATTTGTTTATATTTTTGTAAGAGAAGTAGTAGTATTATTTTCACTACTTAGGCACAATTATATTATAATAAGCAATTTGTACCTAAGCAACTAACGGTGGCATAACTTTTACAGTATATACTCTCTCTCAGCGATATGATAATGATATTTCATTCGTTAATTTCATTGCCGAAAAATATCAGTATATTGAAAAGCGATAGTGAGTCATACTCATATAATACATTTATTACTGAATTTTTTAAAATATTATGTTCATAAATAAGATAAAGAATTAATTAGTGAAAACTACTTTTAATTATATAAAATAGAAGTCACACTAAATGTTCATTTATTTATATATTAATAAAACATTCTAAAATATTGCATCAATGATAATCCCCTGTATTAGAGGCAACTGTTCCCAAGAGCCTGTTTCTTCTTTTTTATAATAAACGCAGTTAGGAATTTCATAACATATATAAACATTATCGTAATGGTCATAGCTATGAATATATATGTTTAAAAGGTAACTAATTTAATACAAGCAATCCCGCCGCTTCACTTCACACGCTTTTTTGTTTAACAAAACAGGCACACCATTAAGTTCATTAAGTTCAATTATTACGGCTGAAATCAATTATTACAGCTGAATACAGACGGGACTTACTTCTAACATTGCCCCCCCCCCAGCCCCCTCCTTATCTAACCCTCACTTATCTTACCTGTATACTCCACTATCGACAATTATGAATGGATTCATGGTAGCTCGTAGTATAATTTATATATTTAACTTTACTGCTTCACTTTAATCCTCTCAACCAACTACTGTATATAAGTGAATACTCTGTCGTTTCTTCTTCATTCTGGAAATACACCATCACAAATTTTTAATACTTTTAATTATTCGCTAAGATTGACATTAGTACAATATTTCATGAAGTGTGTGTGTGTGTGTGTGTGTGTGTGTGGGCGCGCGCGAAGAAGCGCACCACGTAGTTCGCATGATTTATATTGAATAAAGACAGCCAAATTACAATCCGTCCACGGTTTAATGGCAGCAACTCGAGCCTACGCAACAGGCTTTCTACAGGCCCATGTAGGCTTATTTCCTAGGTCACTAATATTTTCTATTAATGAGTTCAACTTCTTAAAAGAAATTAACTGCTACTACTACTAACGAATGTTACAACTAGTTATATAAATAGATTCCTTAATTGTATATTATTAAATAACTTATAATTACTGCTTAATTTTTACATTTTTACTCTTTGTTTTATGTTTTAAAGGAGTTTAAGTTTTAGTTTGTACACTATTTCATGTACCGAAATTGGAAATAAATTATGATTCAATTCAATTCATTAAGTTTCCAAATGAAGTGAGAGTCGATAGTCTTAAAGATCGGATCCTGAAGTCGGAAAATAAGCCTATATATTCTAAAATCTCTGTAGTATAATATCCAATACTTAATAATAATTTATTTGTACCTTCACAAATGACACAGGCAATGAAACTTTATTCGGCTAGTTTAGAATAATTCAAAAAGTCTTGTGTCGAAGGTCTCATTTTTTTCGGTTAATGCACTTATGATAGTAGTATTAAAATATGTCATTTTTTCTGTTGAGTGAAATCCAAAATCCACTAATCCCAGAGGTAGAACATCTTCTGCAAGTAAGACAGATTAATAGTAAGACACATTTAATTGTACCTATTTAAATGTGTACGAACATAAATTAATTACTATACTTTTTATTCTTGACTTCGACAGATGATTATCAAGACATGTACTTTCTGTTAATAAAGAGAAAAAGTAAGATTTAAGGACGAGCATAGTCCGTTGGAACAGGTTAAGTAGGAATAGCCTTATGTATTAACCAGAAACCCTCAGAATGTACATGTCTAGTGTAATCCATCCAGTGTAATCGATCCAGTATTTTTATGTTTATTGAGTAACACTCATACAAACACCACATTCGATTTCTCTAATCTAAATGGGTCTACACATTTTACTGTAAAAAAAAACTAACGTTTTTTGGTTTGTAACATAGCAGAAGGGCTTATTACTTACATTCAAATAATAATAAGTAGAATATCAATGAATCAAGTGTGAATATTAAAGCATGATTGTATAAAAATTTAGTGTACTAATATATGTTTGGCCCTAAATCTTAGTTAGATTTGGGGGATAACCAAACATTTGCTGGCATACCTAATTATGTATTAATATTTGGTATTTACGTACCACTTTGCTGGAGAATTCTCTATTGCTGGCTTCAAGAGCAGCTAAGAACACAAAGGCCGACTTGGCCGGCAATTCTGATTGGATCCTTTGACACCCTATGTTCTATGTAATATTTTATGATATTATAACATAACAATAATTACATTTTAAATAATTATTTTTCTTACATTGTTTTCTATAGCTTTTAGCTTTTACATATAAACTTAAAACTGAATCTGTTCAAAATGAATACTATACTGTTTATTCGCTGTGCTGTGAAGCAAAATTTTAGTTAAATTAGTATCGTAATAATATAACAACGATCTGTATAAGGTAATGTACTTACGACTTAAGTGGCTTTCTATTTAACTATCCCATAATAAAATTACCACATTACAAAATTTGTATTCGAGGTAAATTTCTTTCCATTTATACAGTAGACACCCAGCTGGCACAGTGGACACAAGTATTACAAGTGATTAGAGTATAGTGGATTTTAAGCATTTAAACACTATAGGAGTCGATTAGTGAGGATACGCAATAATACGTACACAAAAAATAAGGAAAAAGAATGTTCAGTGAGTAGTTGTAATGTTTTGGTCAATGTCACAAGTCGGCAGGTGTGGAAAGAGTTTTTGTAAACTCACTTGGGATTTGATTCTGTCCCTTGCGATATCATCGTTTCACCAATCACGTCTATACGTCCTGTCACTAATTGGTGGTGTTTGTTTTGGTGAGGTTCTTTCCCAACAAAAAAGGATGGATAGGGAAAGCCAACAAACACTGCCCTGTCTCTGAGCGGCTTGTACGTAACCAATTACTTCCTGACACCGATATAACTACTACCAAGTTACAAACTTCCGGTGGATTTTTTTCTACTGAGTCTGAGACTTCAAATTTTGTTTTATGATTTTCGTTTTGACTAAGGTTATATTCTGTATTGTACTCGTGTAATAATTTATTTTTTTCCGATTTTAAAGTAATTAAATAAACTATTGTTATAATTAGTTATTGTAATGGAAACGGATTATGTTTCCATTCCATTTTGTTTTGAATTCAATATACTGAGTTAATAGCACTTAAAGCACCACTTTGCACACAATGCTCAAAGCACGTAAGCCTTTTTAGTAAAAAACGCTTACTATTTACAATTAATAGATGCGTGTGATATTTGTTTTTAATTCCAAATATATCCAGTGTTTTATTGACATGTTCTGTATTAAGCTAATGAATAGGTAGTTTCAAATTTAAAATGCATATAACATTTCTTGTTTTGAATGAATTATATTTCGACGTGAAAGGTAAGTTTATACCATGATTGTGCTAATCATAAATATATAAGCCTACGTAGTTATTGTAAACCTACTTTTGGTCTTAATTATTCTAATTTTTTAAACTGCTTTCGTTCCATTGTATTTATGTTTTTTTACTTTGCTCTTGATCAAGAAAACATATAAACTATTACAACTTGGGAAGATTAACGTTGATAAAAAGCATCTACTTTCAGTATAAGTGGAAACTCTTTACGACGTTCATGTAGTAATTGAAGTAATCGATATAAAACATTCTGTGAGATATAAATCTTGTGGTTGTTCACAGTTTAAGGTGGGAAAGGATAATTCACAGCGTCATGTTAGTTTAACATTTCTTTGTTATCTTTAAATAAATAAACTTATAAGATCAAATAACAATATCAAAGAAACCAGCTCAACAGCTTTATTACCTAACGAAGTTTTTAGAACGGTATTTTTAACAATGTTTCCTATGCATTAGATACATTTCACCTACTTGTTACTAAAATATATACCTTAATTTAGAAACAACCATTTCCACAATCATAAATTCTTTTCTGTGAGGCCTTTTGTTTTCTTATAACTTATTGTATAACATCATCAAAACTACATAGCTTTATATATCAGTTATTTGGGTCTGATGATGTGTCCCTAGAACTAAAAAGGCCTCACAGAAAATAAAATTCAATGTTTTTTTTTTGGGTGTTTGCTTATAATTAAGTATGCATTATATGTTATAAGTGCTTCTTTTGAATAAGTAGTTACAATCAAATGGAAACACTATACTTTATGTTTTCCAAAATTTAAATTTCAACAAAAGTTTTCCTTGTGAGGAGTGGTGTCAACAACTGTTTAGTGTAAGTTAAATTTTGATTAGGTCTTAAAAATTTTTCTGAATTATAAAATACTCCGGGAAACTCATATCTTTCCGTTAGATATTACTATCATCAGAATTAATATAATATGAAAATAAATTTAACCAAATTATTCAATTATTTAGTGACTATTAAACTGCAAATTATTCAATTATTTAGTGAGCTATTAAACTGCAAATTATTCAATTTGAAATGTATAACTACATAAAACTTGATGTTTTAAAAATATAATAGGACTATGTATTACATGAAAAGACGGAATGTATTGTGATTTTAAATACACTTACGTTATTACTGTTAGTAATGTTGTATTAACTACAGTATTTTAAATTATTCATAATTGGAAACATAGCTTTATTTATTTTTATTTTTATATTGATAGTCAGCAATAATAATTTCCTGAACTGAATTCAATGAATATAATAATTTATGCGAACAATTTATTTATTATTTAGATGAATAAAGAAACTATAAGGTAGAAACAAAACAGATGGCTCGCAATAAAACTACCTTACCTTGTATAAGTTTTGTAAATTAGACAATGTAAATTAAAATGTATATATTAGTAATAATAGTGTTCATTATTTTCAATACAAATTTGTTATCTCGTTTCAAATGTTAAGTATAAATTTTAATTTTTTTCTCAGGTATTATTTACTATAGTAAAACCTATGCTAACATTGGTTTTATCTTGATATTGCCTACATAATTTATATTTTAAAGTTTTTGTTTAAAGTTCCGACTTTAAAAATTAAATTTTTTATGTAGAAAACCGTTCTTTGAAACTGGATAACTGAAAAATTATAATTGCACAACACCAAAAATGTAAATAAAAATTTTACTTGGCAAAATGTTGTAATCAGCTTACTTAATACGGAGTTTATTTTTAATTAAATCATTAATTGTTTGCAATAAATATGTTTTTATTCACAAATATTAGTGTAATACCGACTTTTTATTTATAACACACTAAATAATATATTACACAGTACAAAATATTTATATCTATTTTTATACTTCAAAAATAGAAAATTATTAGTATTCACAGCTTAAACTTTCAATCTTGACTCTAAAGGTGTTCGATACAGTACATAAAAAGGAGATTTTCATTTTACTAAACATTTTATTTTGTTCTTAGAAACGTGTAAAATAGAATTTTTTTTTATATAAAGTTATTATTATTTTAGGTAGTTTAAAATGAACCATTTATTCAAAATAGGTAAAAAAACAATTTAAATAAAAAAGCTTGGTTTTAAAAATGTAAATAAATTAAAATAATATGCATAAAGTTTATATACGAAAACAGGCCAGCACATACACCCATCACTTAGTTATAAATACGTACCCTTGTGAAGTTCTCGTCCATATCAGATTTACAAAGGCAACAGTCCGAGACAACATTTAGTTCTGCGATGGTAACTGGAGACAACCGACGCGGCGACGAGATAACTTTCGCGTTTTGTTTATCCTTCAGATCTAAAGAGTATAAGCAATCCAGGGGTGAGGTGGAGAAATTGTATTTATAATTTAGAGGTCTGTGGTATGTTTGTCATCCAATAATGAGTGGTGTTACTTGTTATAAATTATTATTGTATGGTGAACATATGAAAGTAATATATGAGTCATCTGTGTACTCTTTATGGCATTCAAATCTTTCACTAAACATGTAAAACTATAAAAACAAACACATTTTAAATTGCAAATAATATATTTTCTTATAAAAAGATGTACATCATCAAATTTCTGTGAAATGCATGTTTTTTGTTTCTATTAAAAATATGTATAACCCTACAATTTATTCGCAAATATTGAGTTATGTATCAAAAATAGAAGGAAAGGACTAATATAAAACTGTGAATAGTTATCTTTTAGGATTTTAAATGTGTATGCAAAAAGGGTATAGAAGAAAGTAAAACACATATTTTTATAATTCACACAGCCACTTGAATCAAAGAATAATTTTAAGATCGAGTTCTCTATAATATTTGATAAAATTCTGTTTCGCCCGTCTTTATATATTTTGTGAATTTTGTACTTATCTCCACTTAGAGACAGCATAGCCTGAACCAACAAAATAGATTACTGTGAAAAAATGGTGTTTTATGTTTCCGCGAGAACTCCGTATTGAGACCTAGCGTATTCCATTTTGAAGCCAAAGGATAAGACAAATAAATGAACATATAAATGAATATAATGGGAGTTTTTTTTCCAATTTTCGTAACTTAAAACTCAGAGCGACTATCCAATTGTTCATAATATTTTCCTTATTTACTGTGAATTTTCATAACAGTTTGATGCAATATCCGCAAATATACTAAGAAATAATCCAAAAAAGAACCAGTTTAATTGAATTAGAACTGTCGGATCTGAATGCCAGGTGGAGGTGACACACATGTTCAACAGATCCACAGTAATACTATTGCGAAATTATTCAATCACACACCATTTGCTGATTTATAGCACTGTGTACAGACTGTGGAACACGTTAACTGTGTTAGTCCATAAAATAATTAGTTCGATTTACTTTTCCGCGTCCAGCTACTCCTCTCCGGAGTTTTAGAGAGTATTACGACGGTTCCAGTTAAAATGAAATATACGATATTACCTGTCCTGCTGTATCCATATTACTTCTCAAATCACATTTCTCTCAGTTTTTGTAGTCAAATGTCACATGACATAATAGGTAACTTTTAATGTACTAAGAACAGGCTATAAAACAATATTTAGAAGTTATATACAAGTTGGGGTTTCTTATAGAGATATTTATGATTGTATCTACTTCAAAAAAATTTAAGTAGTACCTGTACAACTATTAATTAATTCGGTAATTGATCTTAAGAGATATAAGTTTCCATTGCATATCTGTCAAATTAAAAGATCGATTTTTCACAATGTACATGAAGTAGAGCCAGAACATGAAACGTACCCATTTTACACAATTTGCGACGATTACTATTCATAAATTAACACCTATAAATAACTTAATTGGTTTTGTTTGATAATGATTAAAGGATCCTTATTTGGTATTGGTATTACGTTTGAGTAAAATACGTAATTAGGTGTATCATTGCCATATACATTCATACTGCTGTAAAGTTAACGTACAATTACCCTTTCATGATGTTTTTAGGAAATTTGAATGATGGAGAAAGCTTTGTGTTTCTTAAATATTTAATTTTGATATTTCCCTTTATATGTTTATTTCTTTAATATCTTGTACTATTGCTCAATTATAAAAGACAATAAACTTCGGTTGTTCAATACTATAGCTTTTATTGTTTTAATGTTTTTTTAGCATTGGAATGAAGTTTATATACACTGAAAATTATCAAATCAATATATTTTCCAAGCGTTCTATAAACTAGCATAAAGCGTAAATTTCATGTAACGTAAAGGAATAGGTTGTCAAATAATTCATTGCAAAGCCTTGCAAAATGTAAAGTAGTTCACAATTGACTGAATGCATCATTTAAGTTTTGTGTTTATAGCGTAAAAATAGAATAAATAATAATATGAGTTATTAAAATGAAGGTTGCCAGTTTAATATATAGAAATCAGGTTTTTTTTTGTACTCAACGTATTCAAGAAGACTAGATTTTATAGGATGAAATGGTCTTATTACGTACAAACAATAGCTTTTGCTATGAAACCTTTAAATTATCCAAATAATTTAGGTTTACAAAAATTAAAGTAAAACTGGATTAAATTAAGTAAGAAACCAATTAGTTACCGTAATTGAGTGATACAGAGTAAAATATATATATATAATAATGTGACAGGGTGAAGAGAAAACAAATGTTACACGCTTAAGATTTAGTAATAAAATAAGAAACAGTTATTCATTACTTCAACTCGTATAAGAATATAAAATAATCCAATTTTTTAAAATCTATTTGTAAAAAGTTAATGTATATATATTTTATATATATAACATACACACATCTATTCTAGTTAATTGGCAATTTGTATATAATTATAGCTGCTTTAGACGGTTTCATCAATGACGCACTAACGGACGGCTGGGTCCATTGAAAACCAATTTCCTTTGAGCCGGTGTGCGGTAATGGTCTCATTAATATGCGATACAGATTGATTACCTAACGGTTTGTATCGTTGTGGCTCGTCCATCTGAACTCTCGTTAACGAGTCTCTTAACGGTTGCGGTATCCATACCATCTTTAAGTAATATTCGTTTGTCGTTGTTTTTAGTTTTACAAAGGTAAAGATTATTTAACGACAAGATTTGTATTCGTCATAACTTATGTAGTTTATACTAATAATATACAAATATAATGATGTGCGTGCGTGCGTGCGTGCGTGTGTGTGTGTGTGTGTGTGTGTGTGTGTGTGAGTGTGTGTTTGTGTGTGTGTCTGTCTGTCTGTGTCTGTCTGTGTCTGTATTGATGTGTGTGGTCACTTAAGCACTTAAAAATTCATGGACCGATTTTATTGCAATATTACGTCGACATTGCCAGGGACCGTCGTTAATATTTAAACCTATTTATATTTTGAAAATCCCTTCGGACAACGCCTCATTAGTCTTTAAAAGCTCATCTAAATCTCTAAAGTGGTATTGTTACAATACACTAATATTTATAAAATAAAAACTGTTTTAATGCAATAAAAAGTTCAGAACACACGTTATTTTGTAACAAACAAAACATTTAATGAATTTAAGGTAAAACATTTAAAATTTAATCACACTTTAATGAATTTATCAACTACTTGCAATTGGTTCACATTTACAGTCTTAAAAGCATACAGTAAGCTTAATAGGAAAAAGACTTCTTATTTAAATATGTTCAGCACATATGCCAAGCACAGAAAAAAAATTTTGATAAGAAAATGAAAATATTAAGTATTAATATACCTTTATATATATCTATATACAAATTTTATTACGTAGTGTTTTATCAGTAGTGTAATGAATATATAAAATAAAAACTTACTATCAAACGCCTATTATAAATTTAAAGACTGTTATAAAACCAACATTAGTAATGTTTTGACAGAAGTATATTTTTTCAAACCTGTGCATATATATATATAAGTAGATAGTAATATGGGGTTCCTGGCGCATCTTTCGGAGCCGACCGAAAAGCAATGTAAAATACTGTTCAATGTACCATAAAGGAAGCTGAGAAAATAACACAGCAAATCTCAATGAAAAATTAACCGAATCTACAGTCGTTCGTCTCCAAAAGCGATCGGTACATTACTATCTACTCTGTGGAATGAAAAATTAACCAAATCTACAGCCGTTTTGCTTCTACTTTTCTTAAGCTGTGCTTTGTAAAATGTTGTCAAATCTGCTAACGAATAAAGGATTTATCTTAATAAAAATTTAATCAATTTAAAACATTTTTACTAAAAACACTACTGTACTTTAATAAAAAACTTTTCTAACTAAATAAACAACATGAAACTCACCAAGCTCTCTTCAGTTTCTAGGCATTTCAAAAACTTACAAAGAAAGACAATTTTAACGAGTTCAACGAATTACCAAAAACATTTTAAAGAACAGTTGATACTTTCCTTAAATGATACAGAATTCAAAGAACTTGTAAAGTCTTTTGCAGAAAAAACGTCTAATGGAGTGTTTTACTATCGGCAAAAAAACTAAAAAAAGTAAGGGATTACATATTTAATATAATTACGGAAAGATATTGAAAAGAAAGTTAAAAAATAAACAAACAGAGAGTTTTCATCGTTTTTTTATGACATTTTTCCCATATTTATACGTCCTTTCAAGATAATCAAGACTTAATTGATGAATTTCTTAGGGAATTTTTTGTGAGTATCAAGATTTATCAACACAATTCATTAAAAGAGCATTATAGAATTTTTCTTATAAGAATATAGCCACATTTTGTGTGAAACAAAAGGTATTACTGTAGATAATATTCCATGTGATTCCTATGAAGAAAGACACCAACTATGGTTATCAAAACAGTACTATGACGTGGGGAGGGACTGCAAGTTTTAGAGTTAAGACTTTATTCTACAAAGTTAATTGTTATAATTTCTTTATCTTTTATAGTCTTCTTTCCAGTAACAATCAAGTGTAATTTTTCATTTTTGTTTAATTCTTTAATCTTTTTCTCATCCAAAACAGTCAAAAATCTGTTTCGGCAAGTGTACTTTACAATCATCCAACTCAGGCAATTATTGTAAACCCGAATTTATCTTTCATTTTCTCCAAATTCAAGATTCTATGTTTCTTCCTTTTCTTCCAATTTCATTTAACTTCTTATACTCTTTAAAGTTACATTCTCCAATATCATTTAAACTCTTTTCAAGAACTCCATTTAAATAGAAAAAATTCAAAGTCAAAAAGTGCAAAACCATTTCTCGGTCGACCTTTTCTCCTCCCTCTGTCTCTTTCTCTCTCCCTCTCTTTTTATGCCTATTACACGATCACTTCTGCCGTTTATAGGCTAGGATCTATATTCAGGCTAGAGAGAGAGAGAAGAGCGAGATACGGATAGAGAAATGGTTCCGGAATACGATCTGAATACTTCTGAACTTGGTGTTTCTCCGCTATGGCCACTCGCATTGAAACAGTTCAGAAGTAAACTTCCTAACCGACCAAACCGAATTAACGGACATATATACTCAGCAACACAATACAACAGCCCATCGAGAAGTAAAAAATTTAAGAAATTAATTTTAAAATATAATTTGAAAATTACAAGTAACAAAATGTACGCATATTTTAAAAATAGGTAAAAATTATCTAACATTTTGAAAAAGAAAATGTTATAATAGTAAACGGGAACACAATTTTTTATTCTTAAAAGCAAATCTGCATTACCGACATTTTAGTTCCGAAAGATTGCGCTGTGTGTGTATCAATGACAGTCGAGGTGTGCTACTACAGACCGACCATCACGATAATCGCTTCGCCTGCGTCATATCCGTAGTGATATCACGCCGTGAGAGGCGCAATCGTTGGTTTACAAGCACCATTTAGTTTAAATAAATTTTTCTATCTAAATGGAGCGCGATAAAATATCATGTCCGTTCTGCAAAATAGAAATTTTAAGAAAAAACTATGATCGCCATTATAATTCTAAAAGTCATGAAAAAAACAAGCAAATTTACAATAATGAACTACATTATTTAAGACAGTGGGCTAGAGAAAATAAAATTGCCGATCACGAAAACATGTTTAATATTGAGAAATTACGTGAATTAAAGAGAAAATTTCAAAGTTGAAAAGAAAAAATCTCGGACCTATTTAATGATGAAAAACTTCATTCAATAGCTGAAAAGTTGGCTATCGGTACTAACGATAAAACCAAGTCTGAAATGATCGAAGAAATTGATAAAACTCTTAAAGTAAAATCCGAAAATATCATTGATGTAGAAGTTTTATCCTCAATACACGGTCTTTTCAAGCAATACATTTTAACAAACTTGAACGGACAATTCCATGTCAATTTACAAATATCTTTCAATTATGCGGTCAGAAATTAAAAGTTTAATCGAGAAATTTCAAGAAAATGTTAAAAATATGAAGGGCTATCTCTCTTTGGAATGTGAATACGAACGAACTTTAGTGAATGGTGAACCGCAAACATGTCTAATGTATTTTACTATCAAAGCAGACGAAATCTTTGACGTAAACGACTTTATTTACTAAGCAATTTAATAAATTAAACACATCGAGAACAAACGAATAATCCAAATAAAGGTTCCGGATGGACATTTAAAAGTTGTAAACAACTAGTTTTGAGCCTTAACAAACACGAAATGATGAATGCAGGATCATACATCGATTTACCAAAGAATATCAAAGATAAAAAAGCTTGTATAAATATAAAAAATAGAGATGATTTTTGCTTTATTTACTCAATAAGATGTGCTATTGAAAAACCAGAAAGAGACTGTGAACGTGTAAAGCAATACGAAAAATTTGTGAATGACGAAATATTTTTCAGGTTTTGAGTATCCAATGTCTCTGAAAGATATACAAATATTTGAAAAACGAAGCTACAATTCCAAGTATAAGTATCCAACAATGTCTATCAATGTCTACAGTTTTGATGAAAATATTAACATTGTTCCGTTACAAATTTCTGAAAAATATGACGCTGAAACAAACATTGATTTATTGTATGTTAAACAAGATGATAAATCTCATTATGTTTTGATAACCGATTTAAATAAGCTTGTTTCTTCGCAGTTGTCTAAACATAAAGAAAGAAAATTTTTGTGTAGAAGATGTTTAAGCCATTTTTACAAATCTGGAGATTTAACAGATCACTTAGAAAATTTGTAAAAATCATGAAGTTTGTAAGCCAATTATGCCATTTCCAGGTCAAACAACTAAATTTACTAATTATCAAAAGAAATTTAACCATCCGTACGTAATTTATATGGACTTTGAGAGCATATTAGAAAAAATTCCGACATGCAAGAACAATCCACAAAGATCGACTACAACCAAGATTCAGAGGCACATTCCTTATGGTTTTACTCTATATTTAGTGTCGAATGTGACCAATCGCATGTACAAACCGATATGTTATCGTGCCAAAAATGAAGAAGATTTGAAAAACGTCCCGACAAAATTGTTTGAAGAACTCAATAAATTATCGAAATACATAGCGAAAAAATATAATTCTAAGAACATGAAACCTATGAAATTGACAGAAGAAGAAGAAATTTCGTATCAAAATTCAAACGTTTGTCATATCTGTGAATGGTCTGCTTATGATGTTGGGTCAATTCAGTATGGTTTTACTCCTGATAGTTGGAAAGATAAGAGTTATAATAAAGTGAGAGATCATTGTCATTTAACCGGCAAGTTTCGAGACGCAGCTCATTCATGTTGTAATCTGAATTTTGAAATTTCCCCAGAACATCCCAGTTTTCTGTCATAATATGTCAAATTACGATACTCATTTGTACATAAAAAGAGATGGCTAAACAATATGGAAATGTTGATTTGATCGCAAACACAGATGAAAAATATATAAATTATTCAGTAAATTCAGGATATGGATATGAAATTCGAAGGTGATAAGCCAAGAAAATTCATCAAGTTTTCGTTCGTAGACACGTTCAGATTCATGGCCTCGTCTATAGAAAAGTTAGCTAAAAATCTAAAGAAAGAAGACTTCAAACATACAAATCATTTTATACAAGATGGACGAATATTGAACGCAATTCTGGAAAGACAACCAAATGACGAAGAAGAAATCTTTAAAATTCTATCTGGGAAAGGAATATTTCCCTATGAATTTATCGACAGTATTGAAAAACTTGATTACACAGAAGAATTGAGAATTCAAGATTTCTATTCACTTTTGACAGATGAGAGCATATCTGAGAAAGATTTTCAACACTACTTAAATGTTTGGAACAAATTAAAAGAGAAAAATCTAGGAAATTACTCTGATCTCTATAACATTCAAGATGTTCTATTGCTCGCTGATATCTTTGAAAATTTTAGGAATATTTGTTTGAATTGCTATAAGCTTGATCCAGCACACTATCTAACAGCTCCCAGTCTCGCATGGGACGCAATGTTAAAATTAAACTAAAATCGAGCTTCAACTGATACACGATTACGATATGTATTTAATGATCGAAAAAGGTATTCGCGGAGGCATTTCTCAATGTATTAAACGATATGTGAAAGCAAATAACAAATATTTAAAAGATTTTGATAAGACAAAGCCCGAAAACTATTTACTCTATCTCGATGCTAATAACCTTTATGGGTATGGCCTCATGCAAAGTTTACCATACGGCGATATCAAGTGGATGGATCCTAAAAACGTATACAAAAGAAGAGTGGCAAGAAACAATTTTAGAACTCACTGGCGACGAAGATTATGGCTATATTCTCGAAGTCGATCTTGGATATCCAACAAATTTACACGAACATCACAAGGATTTACCTCTTGCTCCAGAACATTTTAAAAACAAACTTTGCACAACTCTACTGGATAAAACTGAATACGTTGTTCATTCAAGAAATTTGAAATTTTACCTCGAACAAGGTATGATTTTGAAACATGTGAATAGAGTTATTGCATTCGATCAGAAGCCTTTTATGAAAAGAATACATTGATTTTTAACACAAACATGAGAACCAAAGCTACAAGTGACTTTGAGAAGGACTTTTATAAGCTGATGAACAACTCAGTTTTTGGAAAAAGTATGGAAAATGTGAGAAACAGATGTGATATTAAGCTTGGAAATGAAGAATTTTCAATGAAACAGGCCAAGAAAACGAACTTCAAAAGCTTCACTATCTTTGACGACAACTGTATAGCGAGTCACATGTATAAACAAAAGGTTAAATTTAAACAAACCGATTTACATAGGATTTTCAGTTCTCGACCTCTCAAAATTGCTAATGTACGAGTTTTATTACAACAAATTAAAGAAGTTTGATCCAGATTTGAATCTGTGTTACATGGATACAGACAGTTATTTTCTAGAATTGAAACGAGATCCTTTTAAAATTATTAAAGAAAATATAGATGACTTTGATACAAGTGATTATCCAAAAGATCATGAATGTTTCACTACTAAAAATAAGAAGGTTAATAGGGAAATTCAAAGATGAGTTAAATAGCGAAGTTTTAGAAGAATTTTGTGGTTTAAGGTCTAAGATGTACTCGTACAAATATCTAGATAAAAACCCAGTTAGGTGTAAAGGAATTAAGAGAAGCGTTGTAAATAAAACAATAAATATCGAAAACTTGAAGAGATGTTTGTTCGAAGATAAAGAAGAATTTAGGGAGATGACAGTCATCAAAAGTTATAAACATGAGTTGTACACTGTTACCATAAAACAAGCTGGCACTGAACGCTAAAGATGATAAGAGAATTGTCCTAGAAAATAAGATCGATACAGTACCGTATGGCTATAAAAATGAAGCAAAATCTGATATATTAGACGAATTAAATAAACTTGGAAACTTTGATATGTAAATGGAAGATGATTTAATTCACTGTCACAAGTGTAAAAAGAAAACGAAAAAATATAGATTCTAAAATTGTTCAAACTCAAAACGGATTGTATAGAATTGCAGCAAAATGTTCAAAATGTAAGACAAATAAGAGTAAATTTATAAAGAATCCTTATGAAAAACAAGTAAAGAAAGAATCTAAGAATAAGGAAGAAATCGAGATTGAAGCTCGAGAAATTCATGCACCAGTACGAAAAAAGTTTAAAAAGAGAAAAATTATAACATTAGGAATTGACGATTTATGGGCAGCAGATTTAGTTATAATGTCTAACTATTCAGATCAAAATGATGGATTTAAGTATATGTTAAATGTTATTGATACTTTCTCAAAATATGCTTGGTCAAGAGCTATCAAAAGAAAAAACGGCAAAGGATATTTCAAAAGCTTTCGAAGATATAGTAAAAGATGCCATAAGGATCAATCACAAACCTCCTAACCTACTTCATACAGATAAGGGTTTAGAGTTTAAAAATAAAGAATTTAACGAAGTTTTGAGAAAAATACAACATTAAGATTTATCATACTGAAAACGAAGAGAAATCAAGTATTGTAGAGAGATATAACAGAACTCAAAATGAAAGAATGAAGGTTCTTTTTGAGATTAATAAAAACTTTAAAATGGATCGATATTCTTCAAGAAATCGTAAAGAAATATAACGATACTGTTCATAGCACAATCAAAATGAAGCCTAAAGACGTAGATAAAGATGCAGAAAAAGAGTTATTAGAGTCGGTTTTTAAGTATGTTCCACCAGAAATTCACACGAAAACTAAATTTAAAGTCAATGATCATGTAAGAATTTGTTAGTAAAAAACAAACATTTTCGAACAAATATAAGAACAATTGGTCAAGAGAAATCTTTGTAATTTATCAAATTAATAACACAGATCCTGTAACTTATAGTATAAAAGATTTAAATAATGAAGAAATAACCGGAAATTTCTATGAATATGAATTGAGAAAGTCAAAGCTGTAATTTTTTCTATATAAATGGAGTCTCAAAAGAAATGTACAAAGTGCAAAGAATTTAAAGATTTAAATGAATTTTATAAAGATAAAAATAGGAAAGATGGAATGCATTATAATTGCAAAGATTGTGAAAGGGAATATCATAAAGAATTATATGATAAAATAGAAAAATTAACTTTGGAAGATAAAGAATGTCTTAAATGTAAAGAAACTAAAAAAATTTCAGAGTTTAATAGTGATCACTATAGTAGAGATAAGAAAGACTCATATTGTAAAGATTGTGTAAAGAAGAATCACCATAGATTATATTATGAAGATACTCAATGTGAATGTGGAAGAACTATAAAATGGTTTAAATAATTATCAAAAACATTTACAAACAAAATATCATAATTCAAGAGTTTAACATTTTCATCGTGTAATAATTTTTTCTATATAAATGGAGTCTCAAAAGAAATGTACAAAGTGTCAAGAAGAGAATAGAAAAGACTGTTATTGTAAGGAATTATACGTTAAAATGGACAAATTAACTTTAGAAGAAAAAAAATTGTTACTTTTGTAAAGAAATTAAAAATATTTCTGAATTTAATAACTGGCAGTATAGTAAAGATAGAAAAGATGCTTTTTGTAAAGATTGTGCTAAAAACATTTTCAGCGAAAGTTATAAAAACGAAATGCCTTGTGAATATGAAAAAAAAATTCTACGATGGTTACCTAGTTATGCTAAAACATTTACAAACAAAATATAATAAATCGAGAGTTTTTAGTAAAATTTAGAAACATTTTCATCGTGTAATTTAGATATTCTATAAATCAGTCGAGATTCTGCCATATTTGTAGTAAAATGATTTCCGTTGTATAAAATATTCAAAGATTCTTTCATTTGGTTATACAGATTGATAGAATTTGGTTCGTCATCAATGAACAAAATCTCTAATTCAGGATTAATTTATTTTTAGATGTTTTAATCGGTTTTGGTATTTCTCGTTTCTGAGCTCTGATAACGTAATAAGGCCATTCCCACATGTGATTCTTCTTAATTAACACAAAAACATGGTGTTTTTTCTTATCAAAATCTTTACATACCATATCTCTCTTCATTAATTCCATTCGCAATTCTTGATTCTCTATTTTCAAGGATTTCATTTGACCTGAAATTTGTAACTGTTTTATTTCATCTTTTAACTGCTTATTTTCGTTTTTGAGTTTGTACTCACCATATTTTCTAATGGAAGGTAATACTTCTTTTCGTAACCCAATTTTTAAACAATTTCGCTTCTGGTTTATGCGATCTCAAAATTAAAGAATAAAGTCCAGATTCATTAACGAAAACAGTGTTATTTTGGAAGTTTGAAGGTAAGCTATTTATAGCCCCCCTTATATTTAGATTAAAAATAGAAGTTTTTATCATCTTCGTCAACGTTTATTCTGATCGTTTGCATAGTATTTTCATATTCTAGAATTTTTGCTACGTCTTTAGCCTTAAACCAGATCACATTGTTTTCGTCAACAATCGTAAAGATATGTTTGTTATTGAATTTTAGTTGATTATTGAGTAGGTCTACAACTGACTCCATTTAGATAGAAAAGAAATTTAACTAGTAATTTTTATTTTGAGAATAAAGGCCAGATTCATTAACGAAAACAGTGTTTTTTTTGACAGTTTGAAGGCGGGGGCGAATCACCCCTACCTTCAGAATGTATGTTTTCGAAGCTTTTTTTATATTTTTCTTTGACATGTTCTTTAATTGCTTTCTTCGTATCTTTATATTCTAACACCTCTGCAACATCTTTCGCCTTAAAACCAAAATTCATTATTTTCGTCAACAAATGTTAAAATTTCTTTATTATTGAATTTGAGTAGATTCACAACTGACTCCATTTAGATAGAAAAGAAATTTAACTAGTAATTTGTATTTCGAGAATAAAATCCAGATTCATTAATGAAAATAGTGTCAGGATGAAGATTTTGAAAGGGTCTATGGCATAGACTCCTGTAATTTATACATTCAAAAGTTGTTTTCTTGAAAATTTGAAGGTAAGAACGATTCGTTCCCCCCTTGATTCATCATTCTTTCGACAATCTTAAATATATTGTTGTTTTACTCTCATTATTTAATAGATTTCCTTCAGAGTCTTGAATAGTCAGAACGATTTTTTGAATTCTTTTAATATTTTTTCTAATTGGAATATAATCGATTTCATTTGGTTTTTCACTGATTTTTTGATCCATAAGCAACATTTGGGAAAAAAGTGTACAAAATTTCAGATTCTTTGTGTAAATGTTCGGTATGATTTTCAAACTAGGTTCAACGAGATTGCAGTGCACTTCAATTACATCGAACGGTCTAAAATTTTGGCGTTTTGTTTCCTAAATATACCTGATTTGGCTCAATAGTTTCTTGAACAAACCCTAACAAATCTACAATAATTGCTGAAAACATTATTCTTACTGGTGATTTTATTTGAATTTTATTAGAGAGATAATTTTTTTGCATTTCAAACTTGTTTTCGTCAAAGTTTAAAGATTTATCTGATTGTTTGAATGTTTTCAGATAATTTTTAAGGGAATTTTTTATTTGATCGAAAGTATAATATCCTTTGTTTAAACCATAGTATTTTGTTATGTTCTTCTCACTAAATCCTATACAATAAGGAGAACTTTCACTAATATTTATTACAAAATTGTCAGAATAAAAAACCGCTTAAACCGATAAAATAATTTGATTCTTCCTCTAAGTGTATAGGATGTTCCAAGTTTAAAACTAATTTAGAGCTTTCTGAAGTCAACTTGAACAGCTTCATTTTCGCAAGGCGTTGCTTCAAGATGAAAATCTTCTATTTAAATGGAGAAATTTTTAAAGCAAAAAGATCAGATAAAACTTCAAACATTTGACGAAAATAAGAAAGATCAACCAATCAGATTGTTAATTGTTGGTTCAAGTGGATGTGGAAAAACAAACTTTATTATTGAATTTTTATCTACAATAGGTTGATTCCTTATTCCAATTTTGTATGTTTTTAGTAAATCTTTAGAACAAGACGCCTATAAAAAATTACAAGAAAGATTTGAAAATATTGAGAAAAACTGAAACAAAAAAATATCACATTTTTATAATGCTTCTGAGGACATAGTTCCGTTTAAGCGAATGTAAACCCAATTCGTTAATCGTTTTTGATGATTGTATTTTAGAAAATCAAGACGTTATTAAGGAATATTTCGTAATGTCTCGTCACAAAAATATCTCTTGTATCTATCTTTCTCAATGCTTTTCAAAGATTGATAAACAAGTTATAAGAAATAACCTGAATATGTTGTGTATTTTTAAGCAAGATGATCACTATTCGAGAAAGATTTATAACAATTATGTGGGATCTGATATGAGTTTTAACCACTTTATTGAGTTATGTGATAAAATTTGGAAGGAAGACTACGGATTTTTAACTATTAATCTAACTTTGAAGCCTAAAAGTGGTAAATATTTGAATAAATTTTCCAATATAAACGTGTGATAATCTAGTTGTTTTTCATGTTTTTACGTTCACGTTTACGTTTCGTGTTCTCGTTTTTACGTTCCACGTTCACGTTCATGTTTCACGTTCATGTTTCACGTCCATGTTTTCACGTTCGTGTTTACGTTTCACGTTCGTGTTTCACGTTCGTGTTTCACGTTTCCACGTTCACGTTTTACGTTCCGTGTTCACGTTTCGTGTTCACGTTTCCACGTTCCACGTTTACGTTTCAAAATTTTCCTAAATAAATGGCGAACGTAACTTCAGAAGAAGCAAAAAAACTTGATCAAATAGAAAAGAAATTAATCAAAGAATTTAAAGAACAGATTCGAATTGATGAAAAAGAACAAGAATTTATTAAAAAAATTAATCAACCTGTAACTTCTGCAATAAAAAACGTTGAGGGCAAAATTGAAAATGTTTTAAGTGATAATCAAAATTTGATGAATTTGGTTCCAGTTGTACGACAATTTGCTGATATTTCGATACCAGAATCTGAGTTTGAATTGCCAAAATTACCATCTTCAACACCATTTAGACCTCGAATCATTGAAGACTCTACCATAGTTGAACCAATAAGTCCTGGAACAACGGATATAATAATTGGTGAAATTGGTAAAAAATTTCTTCCTAGAGCAAAGGATGATAAATTTGGTTTGTATTGGGACAGAAAAAAGAAAAGTTTTATGATTGGAAATTTGCCCGTAAATTTTGAACATAATGATATCATTATTAATGAAAAAACATATGAAGGAACTCAAGGTTTATGGAGATTATTAACAGGCACTGATGTTCCAAAAGACGGTTTATATTCTGAAGAAGACTTGAAAAAGTATACAGAAATTTTATGGAAATCTGATTCAATTTACAAAAATAATGATCCATCAACTAAGAAACCAAAGTCAAGTAAAGGTAAAAAATATCTCAATTTGATTAAACCAATTTGGGAAAAACGAATCGAAGGATCTGGTATAAGAAAATACAGTGATAATAAGATTGAATACAGATATATCGACGATTTGACAAAACTCGATGGAATTATTAATTATATTTATGCTCAAGAAAAGGCTGGAAACAACAATTTTTTGAACGAAAAGAAAGCGATTAAAGATTTTATTTCGAACAAACTTGATGAAATGATTGAAAAACCTGATGGAATTAAATATTTAAAACGAGTTTTGCCGGCAATAAGTTCATCTATGATTGAGGGTAGTGGACTTTTGAATGATTGTATCAACAATTTACCTTTTGAATTACACGTACCAACTTATCAGTATCTGGGGCCTGGCACAAAACTCGAAAAAAGACTAAAAAGAGGAGATACTGGTATAAATAAATTAGATCAAGCTGCTATGGAACACGATATTTTTTATGCAAAACATAGAGACACAAATTCCAGACATATCGCAGATAAAGTTTTGCAAAATAAGGCAATGGATAGATTTTTATCAAAAGATGCTAGTTTAGGTGAAAGATTTGTTTGCGCTTCCAACAGCTGGAGCAATGTTTTTGAAGAGAAAACTAGGAATGGGAATCGAAGAGAACTTGAAATTTTAACTATATAAATGGAGGTGAACGTAAACTTCAGCAAAAATCAGAAAGAAAAAATAAAATCCGCTTTTAAGAAGAAAATACCCGTTAGTATTCAATTTAAAATAGATCAACTAAAAAATGGCGAAGATAAGATATTTTTAACAAATAGACAATACAATAAACTCGAAAAACATAAGAAAAACAATAAAGGAACCAGAATAGAATTTTCTTATAATCAGTTGAAAGAACTTAAAAATGGTGGACTTTTGAAAGATTTATTAGATTTTGGAGGAAAATATTCCAGTTGTTAAAAATGTTGTTCCTTATGTTCGTAAAGCTGCTCCAATCGTTAAAAAGGATGTGATTCCTATTGTTCGAAACATTTTAAAATTGGTTAGATAAAGAGTTGGAAGATGTTACAGGATCTGGATTAGATGAAAAAACTTTGAATTACGTGAAATCAAACATTGAAAAAAAAATTTAAAACCTTTAACATTCGGAGAATTGGAAGAAATCTGCAAAAAACATTAAACATTTTAGAGGAATTTTTATGCGCGATACATTACCTGAAAAAGTTAAGAAATTTGAATGTGGAATTGTGAATTTAGACTCGATTATGGGAAGTGGAACGCATTGGGTTTTGTTATTATAAGAATGATAAGAATGCCTGTTATTTTGATTCGTATGGAAGAATTGAGGACAAACCGCCTATAGAATTGATTAAATATTTGAAAAAATCAAGCGTCTACTACAATGATTCTCAGATTCAAGACTATAAAGATCCCCCAATTTGTGGTCATTTATGTGTTTTTGTTTTGAATGAACTGAGTACTGGTAAAGATTTTAAAGAAGTTGTTAACAAATTATTACTTAATAAATATGGATTCACAAAATATTTTTGACGTATTTGGAACACAAATTATTCAAAATGTAGATAATAGTTTGAATTTTGATAGTTTGAGAAATGAGTTTGATAACAAGTTAGAAAATTTATTACAAAACCTTCCAGATTCAGATATGTTTGCTGTCGAGATTGAAGATTTTAAAGCAGAATATGATAACAAACTTGCAAATTTCATGAGTTCAAATGAAGTTGCTAATAAAATAAAAACATTGGAAAAAGAAGTTGATGATGGTGTAAAAAAATTATTTACCAATTTAATGTCTCATATCGAAAAAGCTGATAAAATTACTGAAGCGATCAAAGTTGAAAAGAATTATGTCAGTTTAGCTAATAAAAAAAAGAATTGTCGGTGTTCGACCTGGTATTGACAAACATGATGTTGTTGTTAAAGAACAAATTTTAAAACCTCTAAAATTATCAGAAAACATCGATATTGTTGATTTACATGATCCGAATGTTAAAAATGCCTTAGATTTTAAAGGAAAAAGAATTAGCGGTGTTAGTAAAGGAATTAATCCATTTGATGTTGTTGTAATGATTCAATTTGAAGATCCTATTAAAATGTTTAATGAACTAAAACAAAATTATGAGAATCATAAACAGCATGTTAAAGATTTTACAACAGAAGTCTATGAAAAACTTGAAGCGAGAAGTAAAAGATCTATAGAAAATTGTGATGAAAAATTTACAAATTTTGAGGAAAATTTCAATCTATATAAAGGCGATCTTTATGGAAAAATAACAAACTTTTTGGAACATTTCGCTAAATTTCAAGAGGGTTTTAATGAAACCGATAGAAAAAATGGTGAAGTTTTTAAAAGAGTAGTTACTAATCAATCTTTACTTCATGATAAATTAATTAAACTAGAAGAAAACTTTGGCGAAATTAATGAAAAAGTTATAAAAAATAAGCAGTCTTTTGATAAGTTTAGTTTAGATGCCACAAAAACTTTTGAGAATATTGATCATAAACTCGTTGAATACAACGATTTATATCTCGATAAAGTAAATAAACTAGAAGAAAACTTTAATAAATTTAAAGAAGATGTTAATAAATCTTTTGAAAACATTGATAACAGATTTAATGGATTAGGCGGCTATGATGACCTAATTTTCCTTATATAAATGGCGCTCATATACTGTGTGAGGTGCAAAGAGAAAACTGCCACAAACGATATAAAATACTATGCAAACATTAACGGAGTTAAGAGAATATCTGGAAAATGTGCTGAATGTAACGCTAAAAAGAGCCAATTTATAAAAACTTGATTTTGAAATTTTTTCCTAATAAATAGAGATGGCGGGACATTACAGTGCTTTCGATCTTTTTATCATGCAACACGAAAGAGATTTGAAAAAAGAACATTGGGATGACATTTCTCAAAAATATGAATTATCCGAAGATATGATGAGATTATACGTAAACAAATTGAATTGGTATAACATTGCTAAATATCAAACTTTATCATCAGAGTTCATTCAAGAAAATATACATTATCAATTAAAAAGATTTCATATGTCCTGTTCTTTTGTCTCTATCAACACTTGAGTATAAAGTTTTTGGATGAAAATAAAGATACAGTTGATTGGAACAATATTATAGATAGCGGTTACTATCCTGTGCAAATTTTATTGAAATATGTGACCGAGATCGCAAAATTTAAGGAAGAGAATCCTGAATATGACGAAGTAGATCATTAAAAATGACTCTAATCTTTTTAATTATTTTACTAAAATTTATATCTTTTCTTATAAAAACGTACATTAGATCGATGAAAAAAATGATACACGATGTTTAAAATTTCTAAATTTTCTCTTATTAAATGGCGGACTACAGAAAATATGCTAGTGATATTGAAAGGGCGGAGTTTAAAAATTTCTATCCAATTAGTAAACAACATTTGAATGAACCGAATAAAAGAACTGAGTTTAATATTGATTTTGGAGATAACTTTTGCTCGTCTAACTTCCAGTTTTATATTTCTGGAACTTTAACAAAACAAGATGGTCAAGCATATCTTGGAACTGATAATGTTAGATTAATCGATAATTTTATACCGTTTTTATTTTCTAAGATTGAAGTAAGAAAACACAATAAATTGATAGAAGAAGTCGAAAACTGTGGCCAATTAAGCACAATTAAAGGAACTATTTCGTATTCAAAAAGTGATGTTATTTCTCAAACTTCTAATGGCTTTGAATCAGATTTTAAATTTGGTGTTTTTGAAGCAGCTGGAAATTTATCTCATTTTGGATTAGGAATTTTTTGAAAATGTTACTATTCCGATCTATAAAGGAGGATTTTAATCTAAGTTTTATAAGAGCAGAAGACGATGATGTGATTCTGAAGACTGCAACTGGAAATGTTATGCCTGTTGATGGAAAAATAACAATTACAGATTTTTTTATTAGAGTTCCAATGATTGATTATAAAACCACGAGTAAAAATAAGGTTGATTGATGAAATTACAAAAAGTCAAAACATTATGTTTAATTTTCTAGATTGGCAATGCATTGAACAAAAAGGTATTTCCGGAACAACTTATTCGTTCGATATTACAAATATTTATAGAAATATCTTCAATCCCAAGTTCGTTATCATAGGTTTTCAAACAGATAGACAGAATAATCAAGAAAAAAATCCTTCAAAGTTTGATAGTTTGGATGTAAAAAATATCAGAGTAAAATTGAACGGTTTCTTATTATCCAGATGAATTACAAAATTTAAACATTTCAGGAGGTCTTTTTCAGAATCATGTATCAGATGTATCAAGATTTTAAGAAAAGTTATACTGTAATAATAAGGAAATGTATTACAATTCCTAAATAATTTTTAGCGAATAGACCTATTTATGTCATTGATACAACAAAGGAGTATGACAAATATTTCTGGTTCAAAGAACGATATAATTATCAATATGGATTTTCAAAAAGCTGTTACAAAACGCGATTTGTTATGTGGTTGTGGTTTCTGAGAAATTTTTTAGCCTATGATGTGATTAAGAACGATATTAGAGAAATTCAGTAGTTAATGATGTTTCATATTATTCTCTTTCATTCCCTCTAAAACTTCAAAAATATACTCTTTCGCTGATGAAAAATCTCGATTTCTTCCGGAATAATCTTTGTAATCATAGACAAAAATATCCTAAATAGTTGAATAATAAAATAAAGTCATTTCTTTTTATCTCGGTAGTTGAAATATAAACATAAACATTTGCGCTGAAAAATTTATATCTCGGCAGACTTAGTTCCATAATCTCCATTTAAACAAAAAATCTTTCTGGTTTAAATGGAAGAGTATAATGCCAACTGTTACAAGTGTTCTAATAGAGGAGAAATTATCGATAAAAGATATTTAGTTTGTAGAGGTTGTAATTTAATTTTGTTAGAAAGACCTAAACCTAAGAAATTTCGAAATAAACTAACACATTTGAATAATCTGCTTATGAAATTACAATACGGAGACAAGAAGCAAACAAAATTTTGTTACAGAATTTAGAAAAACAGAATAAAAATTTTTACTTATCTCTTAGAACCGTTGGAAAAATTATTTTCCTTTTCAAAGAAATACATTAGGTTTGTAGGTATCGATACACACGTTTATTATGAAAAGATATTACCTGTATTTTTTCATTATCTGGATGTTGAATTTGTCTACGACTTTAAGCCAGAAATCCTCGATGATTTTATAGTACATTTGGAGAAATTAAACGAAGAACCTCGTGAAAAGAATGCGGTTTTTACTCACATTCTCCCCGACTTCTCGAGTGATTGTTAGCAAATTTCATTTTTTCGTCTTTAAATTTTTTCTATTTAAATGGAGTTCTTGAAAGAGTTAAATGATATTGGAGAATGTAAGTTTAAAGAGTATAAGAAGTTAAATGAATTGGAAGAAAGGAAGAAACATAGAATCTTGAATTTGGAGAAAATGAAAGATAAATTCGGGTTTACAATAATTGCCGAGTTGGAAGATTGTAAAGTACACTTGCCGAACAGATTTTTGACTGTTTTGGATGAAAAAAAGATTAAAGAGTTAAACAAAAATGAAAAATTTACACTTGGTTGTTACTGGAAAGAAGACTATTAAAGATAAAGAAATTATAACAATTAACTTTGGTAGAATAAAGTCTTAACTCTAAAAACTTTGCAGTCCCTCCCCACGTCATAGTACTGTTTTTGATAACCATAGTTGGTGTCTTTCTTCATAGGAATCACATGGAATATTATCTACAGTAATACCTTTTGTTTCACACAAAATGTGGCTATATTCTATAAGAAAAATTCTATAATGCTCTTTAATGAATTGTGTGATAAATCTTGATACTCACAAAAATTCCTAAGAAATTCATCAATTAAGTCTTGATTATCTTGAAAGGACGTATAATATGGGAAAAATTTCATAAAAAAACGATGAAAACTCTCTGTTTTGTTTATTTTTTACTTTCTTTTCAATATCTTTCGTAATTATATTAAATATGTAATCCCTTACTTTTTTAGTTTTTTTGCCGATAGTAAAACACTCCATTAGACGTTTTTTCTGCAAAAGACTTTACAAGTTCTTTGAATTCTGTATCATTTAAGGAAAGTATCGAAGACGGTATCAACTGTTGTTGAAAATAAACCGGCAATTCACTGAATTCATCTTTGTTGCACTGTTTTAATGCTAGAAATTGTAGAGACTTTGGTGAGTTCATGTTGTTTATTTAGTAGAAAAGTTTTTTATTAAAGTACAGTATGTTTTTTAGTAAAAATGTTTTAAATTGATTAAATTTTATTAAGATTTCGAAGATTTTTCCTTTATTCGTAGCAGATTTGACAACATTTTACAAAGCACAGCTTAAGAAAGTAGAAGCAAACAGCTGTAGATTTGGTTAATTTTTCATTCCACAGAGTAGATAGTAATGTACCGATCGCTTTTGGAGACGAACGACCTGTAGATTCGGTTAATTTTTCATTGAGATTTGCTGTGTTTATTTCTCAGCTTCCTTTATGGTACATTGAACAGTATTTTACATTGCTTTTTCGGTCGGCTCCGAAAGTGCGCCAGGAACCCCATATTACTATCTACTTATATATATATATATATATAAAATATTGAATTATTTTCAAACGGCTAAAGATGTAAATTTTTTGCACATTTTTATCGTGGTAACAAAGGCAGATTCAAAATTAGCAGCGGAACCAGAAGTGCTAATACCCATCCAAGGCCTATGTGTTTTTAAAAATAGTATGACTATATACAGAGTGGAAAGTGCAGCACCCATGATTAACGCAATGGTCACACAGTAATAATCCTAAACTTGACACTGAAACACCATCACAGATAAAACTTTTATCTGCTGTAACTTTCGCCACTTTTTGCGATATATTTATTAAAGTAATGTCACTCGCCGCTCAAGAAAATACCGGTATTTTGGAGTTCATCAATATATCCTGACCGGCATCCCGGCCATAAGAATAACATTATCAGTCAACTTTGTCTTGCTTATACAAAAATAAAGTTTCCTGAAGATTTTGTTCACATTCTTTCATGTGGGATCCTGTGGTGAGAGAGAAAGAAGAAAAACTGTTAATAAGACTCGAACAGTCTTGGTAAAAACTCCGTAAGTATCTTGCCTTTCACTAACTATTA
>NW_025781633.1:0-45453 GCF_021130785.1 Homalodisca vitripennis | reverse complement strand
CTCTTTTAAAATTTTTTTTTATAGACATGTTTAATTGAAAGTAAGGGGCGTCGAAAAGTTACGGAAGCAGTGCTTAGTCACATAGTCCACACCTATTGTGACAGATTAGAGGGAATGGAAAGGGGTTCATAAGTCACTATTGTCAGCACAGTTCCCTCTTATTGTTCACCTACTCTCGTGTATTATCAGTTTTGCATTAATTTTGTAGATTTAATAAGGCTAAGAATAAATGGACATAATTGTATACCTACATTTTATGGGGTGTTAAGTTTATGTGTTAATTGTTGATTTTGTAAATTTATACTATTACTATGCTTCCTAATAAAGTGTAGAAAATACAAAAAAATCTAGAAGCAATTAAATTGAAATAAATATTTATTTATGCAATACAACGGTAGAGATTTAGAACACTATAAACAGCATTAGTTTTTAATAATTTGAGACAAAGCTTAGTAGAGAAACAGCATTTGCACAAGTTTAAGCAGGACTCCTCACATTTCTGCTAAACTTTAAACTAAACTATTACCTAACAAAAGCATTAGATTATACGTTTTGTAACAAAACTAAGTTTGAATGTTAAGTTTAGCTCCACTTTACCTCCTCTTAATGCAGCGTCTGAAATATTATGCTGTTACAGACTTTGCTACTGGAATCATAAGTGATTTTAAACTAATATAATTTGTATGCACTGTTTGTATCACTTCACATTTTAATATGACGGCTGGGCTAAAGTTCAAAAGAGGAATAGTTAAATACCAGTTAGGAGATAACAGTGATTCAATTCTGTTTAAATTTTGGGACCATATACAATAAAACGTGTTTTAAGGTTTGTTTTTATATCTCATAATGTTTCCAGATACAAAGTTCTAAGTATTTCACTAGCCTTGAATCTAGAAATAGTGTTGAACTCTAATGAACCATAATTCCAGGCGATTGAAATGAAACCTGGTACTTAGACAATACTTACAGATAGCTTTATAACTTAGACTATATAGTGTAAGCCACTAAATAATTTCAAGATAATGACTATTAGCATTATATTGAACATTTTTATCTCGAACTCTTCGCAATAGAAATCAATATTAAAAGTCTTAAACCATCCATCTTTCTCTATATCTGTATTTATGTGGTTTTTATATTTCTAGTAAACGGGCGTACAAAATTTAACGATATAATTGAAAACTTATTAGTCAATAATGTTTACCAAATATTTTATGTTTGATTGTACACGTTCTTACAAGCACATTTTCACGTTTTAAAACTATTTTTGAAAATTTTTCAAGGCGATGAAGTTCTAAATAATTGTAGTTGTTACGGGTATATTAATATGTAAACGTTTAGAGTATGTTTTTTCCATTGTTTTGTAATTAATAACCGCCTTTTATATAATCATGTTTGGTAATTCGAGTTGACAGTCACATATGAAATCTACCTTCCTTTTGACTAAGCTGGGGGAGATATTATGTTGTTACCCATGTACCCATGTAGAGTAACACCTCTTGTTACCTATATAAGAGTTTATTATTTCTTAGAGAGTTGTCAAATATATATTACAATAAAATAGTCCTTCCTGCCTAATCGGAAAAAGTGGGTAGATTTTTAAAATTGAGATATTATTAATTTATTCTTATTAGAATTAAAATAATGTGTCCAATATATTCAAAGACTGTTTAGGAGAAAAGAAATTATGACAATAAGTTGAGGAAAAGCTATAATTATTCCAGAAAACTTTTTTCTTCTGGGTTCACAAATAACGGAGTTTTGAAACATTTTTAAAGTTTGAACGCCCGCTGTAACGGGACGAAATAAAGTACCAAGCAGACCAGGAAACTTGTCCACCAGATGTGGCAGTGAAACACCTCTTCATCTAAATAAACAATCGGTACTGCGTAAACCAGGCAAGACCTTAACTGTATTTTGTTGTCTGTCTTGGTGTCTATAAAATTGAAACGACGAAATAGTTCATTCAAATAGTTTCATTTGAACGTCTTTACTCTTGAATATTCTTTATCTTTATCAGGAGACCGTGAACTCCTAATTCTAGGTGTTGAGTTCATGATAATTTCAGATTTCAGTCGCTGCACTGAATAGAAGGTGGAATGAGGCTGAACCCATAATTCACATTTAACTAGATATTTATAAAATCTAATTTTCCACCAACTTGCTTGGGCTTTTTTTGGACAGTTTTCGCATGATATATATATATATATATATATTTATATATAATATATATATATATATATATATAATATATATATATACTAGCAGACCCGACAGACGTTGTCCTGTACACACTCTTTAATTAGAAAATTTTAAACTTTGATTAATCTGTAACAATCTGGGCTGTTTTGATAAAAATGTCTATTAAAAAGTTATTACAATATCTAACTTCATCACATGTACATTTAATCACACTTCGACCAACCGATTAGTGTGTGGTATAACATGAGTGATGTGAAATGGTAGAGGATGTTTTAAATGAAAACTTACTTAATCTGAAGGTAAAAAAGTTGAAACAAAACTATTTTATAACAGGTATATTTTTCAAATTACAACTTATTTATGTAATGCCATTGAATGTACAATATTTTTTGTTAATCCTTCAGGGAGTATACACAAACAAATTTGATGATTTTCCGATAGGGCTGAAGTATAATAAGTGACCTCCATCACAATCGAATTATTTATATTTTTGAATAGCCTATATAACTACTATCCGAATTAGATTATAGTTATGTAAAGGCTGAAGTATAATAAGCGGCCACCATCACAATCGAATTATTGATATTTCTGAATCGTCTATCTAAACTACCGAATTTCATTATAGTTAATTAAAATTACAGTATAGTATCGGAACTGGCCAACAGAAATTTAATTTATCTAAAATACTAAATAAGTATTCCGTTATAGGGCTGAAGTATAATAAGTGGCCCACCATCACAATCGAATTATAGATATTTCTGAATTGCCTATCTATACTACTAAAATGACAAACTGAATTAGATTATAGTTATTTAAAGGCTGAATTATAATAAGCGGGCCAACATCGCAATCAAATTATTGATATTTCTAATTAGCCTATCTAAACTACCGAATTTCATTATCTTTTATTTTAACCCTTTATAGGATATTGGTGAATAATTTCCCACCACGTTTTTAACTTTTATTTATGTTACTACGCTTGAGATTCTTGGGATAATAATTTCCCACATGCACAATTACATACCATGAAGACTTACTGTAAAACATAAATTTAGTTTTCAGCAGTTGGCGAGCACCAGCTTGATTTCTATCCAGCTGATAGTCTGAAAGTGGGAATATATTATCCCACTGTCACTCAGAGATATCAATGTTTTTGTTCTTGTCCATACCTCAGACTTAGGATCAAGATAATTTCACTAATATTACACCAAGAAATAATTTAAAGATAAGTAGTTTATTTTCCTTAGTTATCTGTAATCATTTTTATATAATATTTTACTTGTATTTTGCAATGTAAAAATTTTCTATTCATGAAAATGTTAGCATTGTGAACTACAAGCTGAAAATGTAATGCTTTTTCAAAAAATATAAAAATATATAAATTTTATATTTTGCTTGAGAGAATTTATATTTGTAAATAACAACAAAAACTTACTCTTTTTTTATTAGGAATAAACTATTTTGTCCATTGTTCTGGCAAAGCATTATTTGGATGTTACTCTGGCAGTCTTGTAAAAGTTAGGTTACTGTTTGAGCTATTGTGTTATTCAACACGAATAAGGCATAATTGAAAATTTTATGACACAGAAAGGTTATACATCAGGAAAGTGATATATAATAAAACAATAAAGATATAATAAAACAATATCACTCAGAGTGGTGATATAAGTGTTGTGAAATGGGCGGATAGGGAAAAAAGTGTGTGTCAGTAATATCCGCAATGTAAAATTCCTCAAAAAAGTTACAGTCATGCAGTCAAATGGTAAAGGAGATCGAGAAGTCACTTGCCCAGAAGCAGTAGCCGAGTACAACAAGTACATGGGTGGGAGTAGATCGCATTGATCAACACATGTCTAGCTACAATCTAGCACAAAAGTCTACACGCTGATGGATGAAGCTTTTTTATTTCTTTTTGAATCAGCTATTGTCAATAGTTTCATATTGTACAGTAAAGATTGGTAAGGACGCTGCATCACAACCAATGTCGCGTTTGACTTTTAGGTAAAGTTGGTCAATCAGTTGATAGGCACTTTACATCAAGAAAAAAAGTTGGATACACTTCCGGAAAGTCTAAGCCAGGAAACGAAACAGTCCGTTTTAGAAAAACCAACTGTGGAAAACAGTCTACGCCTTACTAATGTTGAAGATCACCTTCCACAAAATGTAGACACACATACAGAAGATATGCGCACTGCTCTACCAAACCAAAGAAAAGCGAAACAATATGATTTATAGTGGCTGTAGAGTCGCAATATGCAAGGGTGCTTTTCATTATTCCACAAGACCATGTAACCTTTGAACCATTTTGCAACAACATACATGTAAAACTGAGTGTTTTGTAAGTTTTGTTTCATGTGAATAAGTAAAGTGAGTGTTATTGTTTTCAGTTGTATTAGATTAGGTCAGTATCTACAATGTTGTTTTTCATAATTGAATATTTGACAAGGAATATTGTTATACCCAACTGATGCTATTTTACTAGGAAATAAGCTTATATTTGTCCATTAGTATTTTATACTGTATGTCTAATAAACATTCACTATGATCCTTTTACATTTTCTATGTTGTGTTTATTTACCAAACCCCTTTGAAAGTGGGAATATATGTATCCCAGTGAATACAAAGGTATAGTCACAAAAAAAAAAAATTATCTCATTGCCCAGAGGGCTCACCCATTGGGATAATAATTTCCCCACCCTAAACAAATCCCAAAAAAAAACGTACAAGAAAGTATTTTTAAAACTGTAATGGTTAATTAGTTGGTAAACGTCTAAGGTATCATATTACTATTCCACTTTAAAAAATCATAACATTTTATGAACCTCGGTTTCTTGCCACTTAAAATTAAGGGATTATATTTCTTGTGCTGCGTGTGTATGGGAGCTGAACTCCCACATTAAATGGGTTGGATCCACTCTTGGAATGTTTTACATTGTATCCAGCAGGAATGCGCTACGATCACAGTTATCAAATGTGTTTCTTATTTTTAATCTCACAGGTTTTCCATGGACAGTGTTGTGACTGCTAATCAAATTGTTTGTGTGTTTTGTTTGTGGTAACATCGTGTAGTTATCTGTGTGAGTGCTAATTGGTAATAATTACATTATATAGAGATTGGAAGATGTTTAACAGTATTACATACAAAAGCTAATAGAATATAATTATAATGAAGTTAATTGTAACTTAATTATTTGCAAAATTTATATGAACGTAATGTGAGTATAGATGTGGTTGCAATAACCCTACAGTACTCCATACCAAATCAAAAAGGCGTTGGTGTTTTTCTATCGTGTGAAATACTTATTGTTAACAGTTTTTGGTCAACAGTAAGTTATCAAATTAAGTATGCATATTAAATTCACGATGATCTGAAATAACTATTTCGTTCCTTCTTCCACGAAGGACGTGGCATTTCCTGTAAATAATAAAAATTCTGTACAATAGTACAACAATGAATTATGAGGTAACTTAGGTTGAATAATGTAATTTTTTAATTAAGTAACTTCATAGATATAAATAATGGATTATAAACAACGTAGGGGACTACTGGTATCTAAAATACTAATATTAAGTATTCCCTATAGAGTCTGAAAGTACAAATAAGTGGCCACGCATTCACAAAATTGAAATTATTGATATATCTGAATAGCCTTATCTAAACTTAGACCTAAAATGACGATCCGAATTTAGATTTATAAGTTATTTAAGGGCTGACAAGTATAATAAGCGAGGCCACCATCCCATAATCTAATGTTATATGATATTTCTGAACATAGCCTTGATAGCAAGCACAAACTGTCCGGCGAAAACCTAGATTTAAAAATGAGAAAAACAATTATGAAACTGCGATCGTAGCGCATGTCTGCTGGATCCAATTTATAAAATCATACTCCAAGAATAAAAAAACAATTGATTATAATTTTATAAACACAAAAAATTAAACTTGATCAATCGCTGCAACTGACAACATAACTATTTACGGAATTTCAGTTAAAAGGTTGTATTTTACTAAAACTGCCAATTCTGTTATATCTGGATAATACTCTCTATTGGATATTCCTGGATTTAGCCATATCTAAAAAAACTACCTAAATTATATCATTATATGTAAATCTTAATTTAATTACAGTTAATAACTATCAGGAACTATGGCCAACAGAAATTTAATTATAAAACCAATTCCTACCACCTTTAACAATAAGGTTATTTCACACATGTGAATTTGTTGTATGCTACTTTAATTATACAAACGCTCTATCTGACCAATTTTGACTGCCACATTTAAAAATGTAAATTACAAACAAAAATTATTTTAAATCCATTAGTTTAAAAACTTGATTATCTAAAATGTTAACCAAATAGTTATTCCGCACGTAGAAACACAAACCTTTTGATTATGTAATGCTACTTTAGGTTATTTTGAGGTAATGCGACCAATTAATACTCTATTCATTGTACTATTTACAATTTTTTAGCACTCACACAAATTAATTAACACGAATTGTTTTCCAATGTTTTTATTTCTCTTTTTTTTAGCCTGTTGGCTATTTATTAAACTTATAACGCGGGCCACGTAGTACACTTTTTATTAAAACTTCCATTCATATTTTATTATCTTTTAACATGGTTATTTCGCCGTATTTACTTTTTGAAAACATGACACCTTAGACCACAAACAAAACACACAACACATTGATAGCAGCAACACAAACTGTCAATTTTCAGTTAAAAAAAGCTAAAACTATCCAAATTTATTTAATATCTGGATAATCTCTATCTCACCAAAGTAGAGTACAGAACTATTATTTGAAATTATAAGAAAGTTGGTTGATTATTTTTTTATTTGGTTTATGCTCTTTACTCTATGTTTCAAGACATATTTATTGATTTTATAAACGTATGGGCTGTGTTGCTAATATTATTAATGTTTACATTTAGATACAAATTGAGTGAAAATCTTAAACTATTGCAATCTGCATTTAGTACTTATATGATCAAGGCAACTTTTATAACTTAATGTATAATACTAAATGTAAAACAAAATGTTTCTGCCTTCTGTTTGGTGAACTTTCAGCTGAGAAAAATAGATCACAATGTTTAAGTAGTCAGTTTCACATTTGTATTGACAGTGGTCGTAGCGCACAGTCCTTGTCGGATCCAATATTAAAACACTTCCACACAGCTACAACAACATATTTAATAATTAAAATAAATTTAAGTTAAAGTTATTGACCGAATAACAATAACTAACTATTACATGATAATTATCTAGTAAAGTGTATGGATATGGCTATTTCAGAAAATGGCTCAATAAATTTTCGATTGTGATTTGGTAGGCATGCTTATTATACTTCAGCCATTTTAAAATTATACCTAATAATCCAATTTTGGATAGCAGTTTTTGGGATAGGCTAATTCAGGAAAATATCCCAAACTTAACTTCGATTGTGATGGTCGGCCACTTATGTATATTCAGCCCTATCGGAAAACCATTCTAATTTGTTTATGATTAACACTCATGAAGGATTAACAAAAAATATTGTACATTCAATAGCATTACGATAAAATTTTTGATAGTTGTACCCATTTAAAAAAATATACTTAGTTTATAAAAATTTCAGATAATTTACAGTTATAATATCGGAACTGGCCAACACTGAAATTTAATTTTAAATAAACCATATTCTCATATACTATTTAAACCAAATAAGTAGTTATTTCACACATGTTGATTTGGTATCGCTACTTAATTTGAACTTATGTGACCAATTCCTGACTGCAGGGATTAAAAAATGTAATATTAACAACAAAAATTAATTTATAATCCAGATTGAGTTTAAAACTTGATTCATCCCTAAACTGTTTTAAAACAATAATTCACGCACATTAGAAACACAACCTTTTTGATTTTGTATGCCTACTTTAAGGTTAGAATTTGAGGGATGCGGACCCAACTATACTTCACTTCAACATATAAATTTGCAAAACCTGAGTTTCGGAATAACTTTAAAATTAAAACTAAACTAATACGGTTTTATTTTATGCAACTTACAAGACAATCTATGGTATTATATACACATTAGGCACTTCACACAATAATTACACAAATGTTTAACAAAACAACCGCACAAAATTGATATGCAGCACAAAACTGTCGGGAAAACCTGGAATTTAAAAATAGAAAAACATTATGGCTGTGTTGTAATATTAATAATGTTTTTATCGTTTAGTTGAAAAACAATTGGTGGAAACAACTTCATCTATTATGCAACTCTGGCCATTACACTACTGATCAAGCACATCTTGATCAAATTTAAAATATAAAGAACTTTTCTAAATTTTTAAATGTGAAAAAATTTTTTCTGCCTCTTTGTATGAAACTTCCAAGCTGAAAAATATTCCACAGTTGTTAAGTCAAACATGTTCAACTTTGGTATTACGTGGTCGTGGCGCACAGTCTGGCGGAATTCCAATGTAAAACACTTCCACCATCAACAACAATTTTATTATTAAAAATATTTTAATTATAAATTAATAACTATTAAAAATTCGGACCGAATTCATTTAATCTTAAAAAAAAAAAAAAAACACATTTCTCGGAATCCAACTGAAGGACCACGAACAAAAAGTATTCACTTAAAAATCGTGTTCCACCCGTTTAGGGAGGAGTTCAGTACCAATAAACACGCACACTAAGAGATATTAATAATTAAAGATATAAATATATATATTTATATTCATATATTATACTAGTAATATGATATATATATCCTTTATGAATTACTCACATACACCAATCTCTCTTTGTTGAGTCTCCCCCGAATCCCATTTTTTGGCGAAATGGAGCCACCATTTTTGGTGCGTGCGTTTAAG
Organism: Homalodisca vitripennis; assembly: GCF_021130785.1. NCBI lineage: Eukaryota > Metazoa > Arthropoda > Insecta > Hemiptera > Cicadellidae > Homalodisca > Homalodisca vitripennis. Next base: position 36,378 of record NW_025781633.1, on the reverse strand, counting down.
ATGGAAAGCTCTAGTTCCCACTGGTTCTTCTTCCTTTATCCAAGGGACCCTTTCACTTAATGGTCCTTACATTTTAAAAACCTTTTCAGTCGCCCACCCAAACCAAATTACTGGAACTAGAAAAGGTTGTCTTGTCCCCCGAGGTGTCCATCACCCTCCATTCTTATCCTTTAAAAATCCTTAACAGAGCTTGTATCACATAATTTTAAACTCCACGCTGTATTCAGGTATCTGTTGCCAAATTTTTATGGGGAGGTGGCTTGTGTTCTTGTGGGTGATAATTTTACGAATACAGTGCTACTAATAAGGGAACTCAATTTGCCACAGACAGAGAGCTTTGTCGCACGTAAAAGTACACATTAATACATTAACAAAACTGGATATCAAGGCCCATAAATTTTATTGTACTTATCGTACACTACTTATTTATTATGTCTTAAAATAGTAACTTTTTAATTTTTTTTTATAGATGTTTGAAAATTTTATATCAAAGAGGCCCACAATATTTACACATATTGGCCTCGAGAGAGGAATCTTCATCTAGTAGGTTTGACTATCATATGAAACTTAGCGAATATTGCAAATACAAGTAGAAGAACATAAAACTATTTTGATCCGATTTTAACTTCCTGTTAATCTCTATTATTTATTTTCATAATACTACATAAATAACGACAATGGGGAAATTAAAAGTGGCACTGCTTAAATCTTCTCATTACTTATATGAGAGAGGTTTCTTGGGTATGTATTCACTTCATGGAAGTCTAGGGGGGTTTCTCGCGTGCCAATGATTCGGTTGCCGTGTCGTTCGGCTCATCGTTGTGTTAACGCAATTAATCAACGGGGTTTAACGGCAGCTCAAGGGTAGTGGGGAGCTGGGGACTGGGTTAGGGATGGGTTGTTGCTGTGTTCGGTAGGGTGACGAGCGGGGTGTGAATGATTTTTTATTGGTGCAATTTTGGCGTCATCTGGTGTGTGACTGTTAGTTTGTCTTAGAGGTATGGGACTGAGTCGATATTAGGGTTTTTTGGGACGGAGGTTAGGGCTCTATTGTTGCTGAGATTTGGAGCAAGAATAGCCGCTATTGCTCTCTTTAGTACGTTCAGCCGGTTGGCTTGTGTTTTGTACGAGTGAAGGCGGCGGTACGTCGTAATTGTCAACAGTGGGGAGCGGGGTTGTCTTTTGATACGAAAGATAGAGTCTTTTTATTGGTGATCGTTTAGTTTTTGATTTGCGCCTTTGCTTCCGGGGCGGGTGATGGGATGGGAGTCTTTTACTGTTAGTGCTGGATTGGTTGGTTCTTAGTAATGTATCGTCTTTGAGGCGCATTTTGGTGTTTAGGTCTCGTCTTGGTAGGGTTGGGTTTTGCCAGGTCCGTGCGCTTGCCGTGGTGCCTTCACTATAGCTACAACTTTTTAATTTGTTATTAGTTATCTTTTCCTGGCGCTTTGCTAGACTTATGGTTATGGGATACTGAGGTGGCATTGCCTGCTCGCTGCCAGTTTTATCTATCGGGAGCTATGTTTGGCTAAGATAAGGTTTGAGATGTTATTGGCCCTTTTGCCTCGCTTGGTTTCGTATAGGTACGCTCCTTTGTTGCTTCGGGGCACTATTGCATCTTTTATGTCAGTCGAAGGCGTTGTTAGTCTGTTTTTTTGGATTGTGTTTATGTTGTGCGGTTGTTTTAATGGGGGCAGATTTGAGGCTTTGGGTGTTATGGAGGCCGGGGAGGGAGACGTAACGTAGAGTACGTACGTAGCAGGTATTCCATAGATGGATTCGTTCACATGTCTTCTTTATAATTCTCGTTTTTGAACTCAGATGACCTTGAGGATTGGACCTCGTACATTCGTGAGCTTGTGGCCCTTGAAATCTATTTAGTAACGTTTTAAACGTAAATATAAGCTTAATATTCCCAGTCGTTATAAAAGTAATTATTTAAAATCTCTAACTTAATCATAATCATTGTTGTTTTTATTGCAACATTTCTATACTTATAATTAATTAACCATTTATGATTTTTTTTAATAACATTTCATTTTAACTTTTTAAATACGCATTAATTTTTTCAACACAAATGTGAGGTTGAATATAATTATTAAGTTATAAAAATTCACTTGTAGTTGAATTATTAAATATTATATTGTTTCATTTCACAGGTCGGGCAATTTATTAATAAATCTCGGAGATATGTTTTTAACTTCTCAAACATATGTACAAACATGTTAATGATAAATTTTTCCTTAGAGGAGCAAAGTATCTACAATGAATAGTTATGCACATCTTTTGTTATTTTTTTACCGAATAGAAGTTAAGAAAATTAATAAAATGTGGGTAGATTACTTCATGGTAATCGACCCACCCCACTGAGCGTTTGCGTAAATACCATTGCAGGCAAACATAACCGTGTCTCCAAACATTAATATGGAGAGTCAAATTTATTTTAATAAATCATAAAATAATGAATTAAAAAAATTTTAATTAAATGATAATATAGGAAATCTTTTGAAATTTAATACTTTGTTACTAAATAAACATGGAAAAAGGACACATATGTTGAGTCCAACTTATACCGTATAAAATTTAACGAACTTGTTTAAGAGCGCTTAAACAAAAAATAATTTTACAAAATCTTATCTGCAGTTACGTTTTAGGTTGTACCGTTTGATGAAACAACCGTTAGTTTTAATTAATATATATGAGTAACCCCTGTAGACAATTTGTAATTTTAACAGTCTTTTCAGTTGGATTATTCTTGACATTACTAAAACTCTAGGTTGAAAACCTCGATTTCAATTTAAAGCTTGGAAAGGGAGTCATTTTATAGCTTTAACATCTTTTCTCTACTCTTAACAATTGAGACTACCGAGAAGAAACCCATGACAGGATGGGCGTTATTACTTCGTTTTAATAACCTTAACTTTTATAGGCCTCGTATTCAGTAGATGATAGATCCACATTGTATTCTTTCTAACTTGAAAATTACGGATTTTTACTTTAGCATTAATTAAACTTTAAAGGTATTTTTAATAACATGAACATTAAATTTAATTTATTACTTGATTAAAATTTTATGCTGCATGTATTTTTTCTTAGAAATGTTAAGGTTCGGTTACATGTCTATAGAGCAGAGCTCCATTGTGCTGATTCCTTGAATGACAAATTTGTATTGGGTTTGTGATTCTCAGAAAAAGGTTAAGAATATTCCACAATTGAATTACGGCAATTTACCTTATGATTTTAATATCAGAGGTTTTTAAAAATGAACTAAAAAATACAAAAAAAATAAAAAAACAAAATAACATTTTTTTTCTTTCTGATAAATTACGCCTTCCTCCTGGATAAAAATAACTTACTACTGTCTCGCATGATCGTGAAATTTTTTTTTAGCAAATATGGTTTTTAAAATAGTGTGAAACCTTATTAAATGGAAAAAGTCGAATTGTGTGAAAAGATAGTTATGGATAAGCGAGCATCCCTCTCCCCTCACTCATCTATATACTGTAAAGTGTTTAACCCTCTACTACACCTCTTGGAATATTTTCTCTCTGTGAGCAATGTGTACTTTCCTAAAATGGTTTGTTGTCTATAGAGGAGAAAATTGATGAGTCTTTCTTATTGGGTTTAAGTTAGGCCTATTTTATTGGAGTCCAAGTTACTCAGTCTCCCTCAAAAGGTAACGTATTCCCATTTCAAGAAAAAGGTGAAAACCAAATGCATATGTTGGAGGTGCAACAGTAGGGCGAGGATAGTATGTAATCTCGCTCAAGCAAAATTTAATACATTTTTTATGGAACAATTTTAATTGTTTAAATATTTATCGGTTTGTTGTATCGTTTAAATTAATCTCATAATGTTTTGCAAACAGTAGTCTTTCTTGTTTCAAAACTTTTATTGGCCGATTGAGTAATCATATGGAACTTCCACTACTATCAGCTTACCGGTGGGACTAAAGAAATAAGTTCTATATCCACATTGCCATTTAACCTATTGAAGTAGGTGGTTAAATTATTCCATGGAATCAAAGAGATTCATTGCAAAAGGTCACCTACAGAAGTTTAACTGGGACAGCTTGAGGAGCGCGGTTATGTCACACGTCGGGAGACTCTGGACTTGAACAGGCTGGAACCTTCTTAAATATATCCCTTATTCTGATTCAATAATGATCCCTTAGGCACGGAATCAGTACATGAAGGATCGGTGTATTAGGACTATCAACATGAAATAAACGCATCTTCTGCATTAACAAACATTCTTAACTGCTATAAAGATAGTAAGACCCTGCAACAATAACTTTCTCGGAATAATTTAAATGATATATGTTTAAACAATATAAAACATGAATTAGTGATAAAGGTTGAGGTCTAAATTACCGCTGTACAAATTAGAAAACCATAACAGTAATTAAAATAATAAAAGTCTTCAACACAAAATCCAAACCCAAAACCTTCCTCGCAAAGATTTTCACAGCAAAGAAATTCGAGTAATTATTGAAAAATAACATTTCAGTATTCATGGTTATATGATTTTGGTACGTCTATCTGAACATGGTTTATTTAATAATGTATTTACCATCCATAAAACTGGTAGTTACGTTGAAATTATATTGGTCTTGACCTAAAAAATGATAATTCTAGGGAGAATTAATGGTGATTCTCTTATTTTTATGTTCGAATAATCCGGACATCAGTCATATAATATTGTGGAAAAAATGTAAATTAAGTTAGGATGTCAATTGTCACGAACAAAATTGGTGAAAACCTTGAAAACCTACCTACAGTGATTGGCCATGGTTTTAGGGGAATTCACCTCGTGGGTCAGCTTGGGCTTAGTAGAGATTATACCGTTACCTCGGTGATTTTGAGCGTTTTTTACGACTGTGAGATTAGGTAATGGCGAACCTACAGGGTTATATTTCCTAGCTTACTTTACTCATTGTTAGTATTTTTAAAGTCATAGACCTTTTTAACCAAAGTAGTATTCATGCATTTTAAAAGAGAAAATAATAAAAATACTGAACTTAGGTTAGCAGTTCCCCTCCCCCAAAAATACGATGAAAAAAATATGATGAATAATAAAAAACTATAGGCAGTAATTACAGTATAATTGGTTTTTACTCCTAAGGTATCTGATACTAATCACATTAAAGGAAAACTTATAAACAGGGGTGCAGAAAAGTTACCGGGACGGAGGTCTAATAACTTTTGAAACTAATTACAATATAAGGAAACCAAAAATTATTTTACTAATCAAGCTTTTGCTCATATAATACTATTAGCTTTATATTGTATTCTCAACCCATGATATCGCCTGCTTTATGGGGGGGGACGTCCCCGCTAGAGGGTTGTGTGAATTAATTCTTAAATAGATAGGCATAGGGTCCGAGTCGTACATTCAAGATTAAAGTTCTTTGAACTTGGAAATCCATTTTGGGCGAAAATCTGGACGTAAACACAGTGTGATACGCATTTTACAAAATTGGGCGGGACACTTCAATAGATTATAAAACATACAGAATTTTTCAAACTGCAAACATTCTGGTTGTGTAGAGAAAACCTGAGGACACTTTAATCATTTTAATTTAACCTTCTACGGATTTTAACTTCAAATTCACCTTACCCAAATACAGTCTCTTAACATAATGGTCTCATAAGTGGTTCTTTGCCTTCAGTTTTGCTGACAAATATCCCAATCGGATTTGTAGGAAACGCTGACATATTTTCAGCACCCCTGGTATATTATCATGCTAACGTAGGCCTTCTACAAGTAATTAATTATCGCATGTTAAGTACCTATCTCACTATTATTTCCCAGTTTTCCGTCAATGATAATACTCTAGATAAAAAAACCGTTCTTTAAAAACGCAGATATAGCAGTTTGTATAATGGAACATCTGGTACCACTTTATATTGTAAATAAGCCAACCTCGATTAAATTATGAACGAATATAAAATAATTTTACCGATAATCAAAAATTTACTGTTTAATCTAGAAAAAATAATTCTATTAGTGGGAAACACTATATATTTAGACATACAATTATAAACATTAAAAAACTATTGATCATATATTTCCCATATATTTTTAGCATTATTTGTAAAAAACATACCAGTGAAACATACCTATTTGCCAATGGCATAGTTGTAGGCGGGTACAACGGTTTTTATAGCAAAAGGATATACCGAGATCAAGCAAACGTTCGGAAGCGGGGGTTGGCTTGCTGCTTTGGCATGGGTGCGAACCGATGATGCGCGATCCTGTCCTGTTGCAACGTCAGCCTTGCACGGCCGTTAGTTGGTTGGTTACGGAAAATCACTTATTTTAAGCCGTTGGTTTTCCCAAGGTTAAGTTGTTTAGAGGAGAGCTTCTTAGCCCTAAATTTGCCTGGGTAAAATAATAATTGCATCTTATTACCTTTTACATTCTATCACTAAATCCATTCATCAAATGTGATAACAAATAACGCCAAATTGAAAACATTGCATTACAATTCCTGAAAGAACGGCCCTACGTTGTTGAGTAAAAAGGCTACTTTCATTTTTCGAGTTTGACTAATGACAGCCAGACACGAAAAGTTTTACAGGACCTAGTCACAATAAAACATACTTTTGTATTCCATGACCTAACTAAAAGTATATGCATTCTAAGGGGACTATCAAGCTAAAATCCAGCCCCCATGCATTGGAAAAAAGTTTAATTGCTTAAATTTAAAAGATAGAATCTGTTCTCGAGGATATCTTGAAGAGATTGGGCTAGGCATAAATGTATTAAAGCAATTCCATGTAAAAGGATTTCAAATGAACTGATCTCTTAGTTTGTTTACGGATTTTGTCTTATGTCCACTAATGTCAGTCAAATGACTTGAGGTGGGAAACATCATCATCGAAACCTCAGTGTTGCCGCTATTATTTGAACAATGAAGCTCCTTGAAATTTGTTCACGTATGTAAAATTCAGAATGGTTTTAACCATAGATTTATACATTCAGATAGACAGATGAAAAAATTATTTTTTATGCGTTTATTGTTATTGATAAACCAATAGTTATAAACTCTAAATTTCAGGGATCGTCCTTAGAATAAAATAAAAAAATTGATTAAAAGTAAAGGTAATTTAACATTTCTTGAGTAAATTATATTACAAAAACCTATAAGCATACTAAAAAAGTTTTCATTTACATATATATTTACATTGCTTTCAACACTTTGTTTTCTATATACTTATAAATAATATATGTCAACTTTCATGGAAAAAGCTATTCAACAAACATTCTATTTAAAATAAAAAAATAATTAAGGAAATTTAGCTGGTAAACACATCATTACGGCCTTTACATAATAATGTATTCTTAGCTTTGAAAAGCAACGTGGATATTGACCCTAAGAAAACGTGTTTAATATAAACTTTAGAATACCAACATCCCCGTTATCAGCCTTGCTAATTAACTCGACTTGTTATTACAGTGGGAAGGAGAGGGAGGGAGTATTCTCCATGTGTTCTCATTTTTTTGACTGGGGGATTAGAGTTGATTTTTGTAAACAAATACTATTCCTGCTTGGGTGATTTTGCTCTGTACAATTTCTAATTAATTAAGTTTTTAGTTAATCAAACCGTTGAATACGTTAAATCCGTTTTGACCCTGGGATTTCTCCACCAACCTCTCTATCTGGACTTGACGCCCAACAAAATTCCTCTCGCTGGTTCGTATATATTTGAAGGCCGTAATCTTTGAAATGAGTAACATAAGCTATATAAAATATAATAGGAAGAATCAATTTACACCTTGTATAGTGTTGTAATAACTAGATTAAATACCTAACAACAGATCAAAATCACAAATCACCCAACATTTGGTTAATAACTGAGGATCCTTCTATAGCTTCAGTTTTCATAGAGAATAATTAAGTCTAACGTTATTTCCCTTTTTACTAAACGTCATATTTAATCAAGACCCAAATATTCACTTCCATGACAATATTTACTGCAAGCAAATTAAATTCCTCTATTTGTGAGTCGCAACCGGATTTCCATATCAGTACAGAGAACAAATCAGAACAGTTTGATGTACGCGGTCCGTCATGCAAATGAACAGCTGCCTGATTGAAGTGAGCCGAGTGTCCAGGCTGTGCAGTCTCTAGCTTCCGACAGAACATTGAGAACTTTGATTACAAGGCGAACGCAAAACAAATAAAATTCTATTATTTGTTCGTCGCTCAGCCACTCGTAATCCTATAAATAGGAACTCAATCGGAAACAATTGTGAGTAAGCGGTCCGTCATGCAATGACAGTGCTGCAGATTTGAGTTGGTGCCGAGTTGGTCAGGTTGCAGTCTAGCCTCCGAAGAAACATTGAGATTCTCTACAGGAGCGAACGCAAACAAATTAAATTCCTATTGTGGTCTTTACAGATCCAATCTTGTACACGGAAACCAATCCAGAACAGCTTGTTGTAGGCGGTCCGGTTTCAAGTCAAAGCATTGACAAGCTGCTGATTGAGTGTGCCCGACGTGTCAGGTTGCCAGTCTAGCTGCCCGGACTAGAACAATTGAGAACTTGTTTAAAGGCGAACGGCAAACCAAATAAATTTCTAATTGTGGTCGCTCACAGATCCAATCTGTACAGGAAAACAATCTAGAAAACCGTTGTGTAGCGGTCGTCATGCAATGACATTCTGTGAACTTGAGTGTGCCGAGTGTCAGGTGCAGGTCTAGTCCGAGTGATTACATTGCGGTAGTTGGTTTACAGGGCGAACGCGAACAAAGAACCAACTTTACATTTCACACTGGCGACAGTTTCGCCTAGAGCTACTTTTGCAAATTCTAAGTTATCTTCCCTCTTATTTATACTTAATATCTCCTCTTATCATATATTATTATCTATAATATATCATAGGATAATCATATATATATTTCATAATTTAGTTTATATTCTCGAGATATCAAGATAAACATGGTCAAGGTTTTTAGTAATGCTTTAATTCGTTGCCAGTTTATGTATAAAAATGTAAAGAGAGTGTAAAAAAGTGAGGTTGTAAGGTATACCAATTTTTGTTTTAGTCAAATTCAAGAGGGTTATGTCGGTTATTAGTGATTTTAACCTATTATAACAGCATGAGATACAGCAGATCCTTAACTTATGGAGAAATATATAACAGCCCCATATTTGAAACTTCTTAGACACACACATAAAATAAATTAATTTTGATTTTGTGTTCTACGTAATTGTACAAGCTCTTGTTGTTTTTCTACATGTTGGTGATTATTAACTTTACATAATAAACAGTTATTTTCAAAAAACTTTGAATTTTGAAAAACCATACCAGATTTTTCGTTAATGTTTAAGAATAAAAACTGAATATGCGTTCAGATGTTTAAAAAAAAGTATCATTGACGAATTTGCATAATGGCGAAACCAGCTTATTTAATGAAAATATAGATTTTTTTACTTTGGCTAACAAAACTTTCCACAGGTATGTGGGTTTTCTATTACTTTTGTTTAGTATGAAATTAATTTTAAAATGACAGGTATCGATAAACGTTGTATGAACTATTATTGACCCAAGAGTTTTTCTCGTGCGTCCAGGAAATGGATTTCTATATTGGTTTTGGAGTCAAATCGTATTATCAAGGGCATAACAATTTATCTACATTAGGAATCTGTGGGTCCATTCTTTATACTCGTTGTGCTTTAGGGTTAAATGTACTTTATCCCTTGGTTACAATGATTAAAAAATGGGACTGATTTAAGAACATTTGTTTCATAATTGTTTTTTAACAATCATTATGTATTAATAAAACTAACTTAAGTTATAGACCTTTAATTTTTTATTTTAAAAAGAAAACTTTTCAGGTATTAAAACCCATCAACAAGCCCTTAAACTTATGAAATTCTCAAATGTAATTTGGTCACTACATTGCAAAAAATAAAAACGTTAAATTTTTTAGTTTTGCTATATTATCATGCTGTTTATATATATATATCTCGTTAGGTATATAATATTATAAATTATTTACAAGTATTTTATATTATTATTTATTATATGAATCTTTCTCATTGGAAATTATTTATCTGTTCAATGCTGTTTAATGTAAAATTTCTGACTTCATTCTGGAAATGGTTTTACCTAGCAAGTTTGTAAAAAAAATGTATGTTCATAATTTAAATTTAATTGTTTTAATTGAATTCTTTAATATAAAAACCGCTCTATACGTTTCAGTTGCAATACGGAATATTCCCTTTCGTCCTTGGCGGAAAGAAATGACAAAGCTGCTTTTTGTTCGCGTTATAACAAATGTGTATAACTTTTCATATCTCGTTAATGTATTGTCTGATTAAAATCGTTTCTTTGACTTCCTGCGTTAATTTCTTCCTTCGGCTTACCTTTTGTTTTTTTTTTCCGCTTCTTTATCAGAATATTTTTTCAAAAATATTTTATAAAAATTAATACAACTTAATTATATTTTTTACTCGCATAGTGGTCATTAAACAAATAGAAACCAAAAACGGCCTTTATATAATCAAAAAAATAATAACCAATATTTCACAACCAAATTTAAGAAATTTTAAACATAGAGTGTTGATATTAGTCACATATATATTATCCCCGCACTGCAGGGATCCTTCGTTCTCGCTATTTGGTTTTGCGGTGCTATTAATCATAACATAGAAAATAGAATTAAAATAGATGTATCTGAATTAGATAAAAAGATAATTTCCTTGGCTAATTTAAATTTTATGGCTTTTATGGCTATTTTTTATCATTTTGGAAGGGACCCAACAAAAAACCGGAGATTATTACGATTTTCTGTTTTATGTTGATTATTTGTTACCATAAAATTTCACATTTTAAAATAATTAGCATGGCCCAATCGGGTACTTAGAAGTGTGGGTGAAATAACTATTTGTCAAATGGCATAAGGCGTAAGTGAAATAAGGGCGAGTGCGAAAGGGCAGAACACGCGGGCGTTTGATGTTAGAAATAAAGAAGGTGAATAAAATATGTCTAAAGGAAACTGGGGTATTAAAAAGAGGGGAAAGAGTGAAAAAACCCCAGATATATTCTTCCACTGCTCTGGGCCACTATCCAGTGTCGATAGTAAAATTATTTAAAATTAATTTTTTCTGCTGTATTCAAAAAAAACAACTTGTCCCATAAACTCAAAAACCCCAATAAAAATATTGTGCGTCGCCGTTGAGGGCGTTACCAAAATACCAACATGTTTGTTCTTGAAGAGGTTCGGAAAATCATCCGACCCATAGGGACTCTCGGAAAGGTCTTGCTGCTTAGCACAATTCACATTTCTAATAACTATGTTGTGATCATCCTGTCGGGGAGTTAGCAGCCGCACCTGTGGTCCAGTTTTGGGACGCCACCTTACTACCTAACTAATACCTGAGTTTCTTCCCGTTCAAATTTCCATGTAAAGTTTCAGACAGAAAGCCATGGAGAGAAGCCCGGAAAACACTACCTTGTAATGTCCAATAATGAAAAATCAAACCATACCATAACACGACAAAGGGTGAGGAATCCCCACAATACGGGACAATTCGAACTGACCCCTGTTTAATTATTTTGTACGTTAGAGGGGGAGATAACCTTATCAGTTGCATCCTAAACAAAATTCGTATGGTTTACTGGACTTCAAAACATAAATAAAAAGCACAAGAAATATCATTAAAAAGCGGGAATTCCCACTTTGCCTATCACGAAATCCCAATACATTTAATAAAGCAATTGTTGTTTCTCTTTAGTTTTTTATTGGGAAACGATACGCGAATTTTTGAGACCTAGCATCACGATAGTAAAATTGTATCATACAGAATACAGTTTTTTCTGCCAGAGTAATAGGATCTGCTGTCAAAGTTTCTATTGGCGTAAGTCGGTTTTGTAGTGGTCAGACAATGTAATTTAGCTACAGTCTCAAGATATTATATGATTGCAATTCGCCTTCTGTTGTTCTTTATCAAGGGAACATTCAACTAAATAAAAACATTTTCATCAGAAAAATTTATCTTTTCATTTCGGCGCGAAAAAGTTTTATTCCGATATGTGGAAAAAAGAGTAAAGAAAATGTATAACAAAATGTTTTTTCATGCTAAAAAATTTTCTCTACGTCTAATTCTTTATTAATTAGTTTTTCTATTTGCGTCGTGGATGAAGGTTCTTTGTTTCCGAAAAAATGCATTTCTGGAAAAAGAATAGTTCGTTCAAGGAACATTGGGTTAACTACTTTTGTTTCTCAGGTTTCGTTTCTTGGTTCACTGTAAAAATGTTTCACTTCATAACTTGTAGAAAGAATCCAACTAGTTTTGTGTATGTGTGTGCGATTGTGTTAAGAAAAAATTTTCAATGTATTTGATTATTTTCAATTCAGTTGGTTATGTTAGATATAATGACTTTTGCCTTTTCTTCACTCTAGCTTATTATAAAAAGTTTATACTAAATGTATATACGTTTTTGTATTGGGTTTCTGGTAAGGTTAGATGAGATAGATAGAATAAACTGTATAAGTATGTTTTTTCTTTATTAAAGTTAACATGCATCAAATATTTTGCTATTTAAGTTAATTAAACAAACTTATAATCTTAGAGAACATTTTTGCATTTAGTAAGAATGATGTTTAATGTAGGGTATAAAATTATAACATATTTTGCCCCCTTTTCCCATCGACGGAAAAGAAAAACAATGCTATTTTGGGTTTTTCTCGGATAATTTATAACATGAACCACAAATCATTAGGGAAATGGGGTTACAAATATCCAATTACCAAAATGACGTCTTTTTACATAGGCTCGTTGTTTGGGCGTTCATTACATTGTTATTAAAATGAACAAAACTGAAAAGTTGATATTTATGTATTTTATAGAAAAATAATTAATTATAAAAAAATTTATTTTAATTTATTTTTACGTTTCATTCTTAGGTGGGTTAGGTTTAACCTTTATAAAAACGCATATTGTATGAATTACTTATTTTAATTCATTTATTTCCTTTATGTGAAGAAAATTGGTTTTTCAATAAAGTTCATAAACAGTTGGCGGTCTTATTGATTTTTTCCATTAATTGAATTGAAATAACCGTAAACCAAATAAATCGTGAAGGGCCATGGAACGAATAATGCCCCTTAGGTGGATACTTTGATTGGGTGCGCTGCGACCGTAAACAGCGGGGATATTAGCTGCACTACCACGTTATGATATAGTCGTAAACAAAAAATCGCTTGAAGGAATGGGAACGAATTAAAGTCCCTTATTGGTACTTTTTATTGGGTGGCGCTGAGAAGTATCAGACGGGAATTTCTCATCCACGATCAGATATAGTCGTAAACAAAAAATAGTTGAGGAAATGGGACCAAATAAGCCCCTTAGTGGTACTTTATTGGGGCGCGATGAGACGTATACAGCAGGGAACTTTTCTCATTCCACGCTAGATATACGTCGTTAAACAAAAAATCGAGAAGGGCAAGGGAAAACGAAATACCGTCCCTTATTTGGTACTTTTTACTTTGGGTGCGCTGAGCGTAAGTATTCAGCGGGAATTTCTCATCCGGTAGATATAGTCGTAAACAAAAAATCGTGAGGCAATGGGACAAATGAAGCCCCTTAGGTTGGTATCTTTATTGGGCGCGCTGAGGGAAGTATCAGCGGGAATTCTCATTCCAGTAGATATAGCCGTAAACAAAAAACTCGTGAGGGGCATAAACGGAACGAATAAGACCCTTATTGGGTACTTTACTTGGAAGGGTGCGCGGGGCAAAAGTCAGGTAAATGTCATAAGGTTTCTCTCAGTTGCCGAACATCCACTTGATTTGGTTTCATTCGTCCTGCTTATACCCGATTTATTTTATAGTGTAATCAGTGTATTGTATTTTTTGTTCTTATAAAAATGTATATTATTGAGTGGTTTTTTTCATCTGTCTTGCTTTCAATTTTCAATTTAGTAGGTAATAGAATATACTATTTTGGTAGAGCACAGCGACTTGTGAGTTTAATTAACACTTCATTTGTAATTTAAAACATTTTCCTTACAGGGCCCAATCCCTGGAAAAAAATGAATGTTGCCTTAAATCGGTGAACAGGTCAAAAATCACAGATAATAGAAGGACTTGTGAATAAGAATAATTATATAATATTAGTAAAATATTATAACTGGGGATTGAATTACATGAGGTCGATGTCTAAACTTTCACTGTATTGTAAGTCTCTGAGTTAGAGGGGATGTCAACAATTTCAAACACACTAAGCCCCTACCACTTTTTCTTTTTTAATTTGACCCTTATACTGCTACAGGACTCAGCCCCCCCATCCTATTCCAATTCAATAACATTCTCCCTTAGTGTGACAAAAGAAAATTAAAATTAAACAGGTCGTCCGCTTACCAGAGATTTTATGGCAACATCTAACAATGTTTTATTATATTATTTATGTTTATATATATAAGATTATGTACATATTACTCATTTCTTTTAGCCATTGCATTTCCTAAGTCAGTGTTTATTACGTCTACTGAATAGTACTACTTATATTACTAGCGAATATTCAAGTGCTTAGTCCATGCTTGTGTTGATTTGAATTGTGAACTTACTTTTTATCAGTTTAGCTTCTCGATAGATTATTTAACATAACGCTGTGATTTGGAAACCATAGTAATTGATAATTCATTTAACGACTTACAGATTTAATAATTAGTTTTGTTGGAAACTGTTGCTAATTTTTTATTTTTTTACTAGTGTGCAGGCCATATCAATTGAAAGCCTTGTTATACATTAAACCAAACTATTATTTAATGCACTTAGGTGTTCAAGAACATATTGTATAAAGTGACACCCTGGAGTATATGGAAGGTAGTTTTTTTTGTTATGAAGAATTAGTAAATTTAAAGTCTGCACTAATCTGGCGATTATGTTTGCATGTATATCATAATCAAAAACGCCTAAACGGACAGGTTCTATCCAAATTGTGTGTATTGACTCTAACAGTTGTGTTAAAATGGGGTTGTTCAGGAACCCAGGACTTGGTAAACAAAAGTGGGACATTGAGGGACACTGCTGCCGGCGCGGCGGTGCAGTAATAGTGACCACAACACAGGAGTAAATTTGGTTTTATGACGGCCAATAACCACACCCCTCCTTTTTCCTCCGGGACACCTTCACTTGGACCGGCAACCGTTTTACATGCCCTACCACCCAGACATCCTAACTCGTATTTTGTCCACGGCTACTAAATGGTGGGTGGAATGCTTCATAATAAGAAGAACACAAGGGTTCACATTTGCAGAATCAGGTAAAACAATTTTTTTGTATAACTTTTCACTCAGTCCTTATTTATTTGTACAATTGCCATACATTTTGAAGCATCATCTTCAAAGGTTGCTTGGGACATTTAAAACAAAAGCATGCTTTTAACGTTTCATAGATTTGTTTACGTAAATACAGTAAAAACCTTTAATTGGTAATTTATAGACAATGTTTTCAACGTAGAGTGTAAACATTAACTTTTTTCTAATAATCTTATGACAATATAAATTTTAACGCTAAGGACTTGTATGTAGGGGCTAAATAATAACTTAATAGGGAAAGGGTGGAGGGCAAAAATTTGTTGCTGTCCAAACCTACATGATAAAATAGGGACCTAAAAAGAGGCCCAAAGATAAATTCTATTACGCATTTAAACAGATTCATAACCCATTTCGGGTTGTACCTGGAAATGTGTACTGGTAATTTTTAATTGATAGGAAAAAAATACTTGTTAAAAATTACACAAGAAGGTTCACTCTTCATGGGGTGGATGGAAAATGGATAAATTTGATGATGCATAAATCAGCAGCCAAACACTTTTGGTACGGTTTTGCTACAATCTGATATAGCAATATGGGATGTCTGAGTTCTCTTTTCAGATGAGATATGAACACGAAACAATTTTTATATTCTTTTCTTATTATGATTAAAACCATAAGGTATTTTGTCAATTGATTTACAGTTTATTTATACATTTCCGGGTTGCGGTAAAGTTTTGGCTTAACTTACAAATGTTTCATTGCTAACTATAAATAATTTAGCATTATCTAAGGGTTCAACGAACTAAAAAAATTAAATGGAAGTATGAAAAACAATTATTATGATTAGATTTTGTATTTACCTAAACATCTTATACAGCAATTAATTACAATATTCTAAATATGGAATAATATATACGAAATATAAACTTAACAAAATTTCGAATATGTTGTAATACGTTAAAAATAATAAACTTTAAAATTCACCATTTAAATTAAAAATTTCTTTCCCATTATAACAGTTTTTTAATCCACATAGTTATATTGTTTATTTAATTCTAAAATTGATTGAAAAATTGTATTTCGTTGGGACGACACCAGATCCAAGATAGCGAAATAATGACAAAACTTTCGCTTATAGAAAATTAACTGTGCCATAGGAACTCACGGCTCCAACCATTCATTTTATAGTTTTTTTCTTCTGTTTACTTAAGCCTTCTACAAGTTGAAGAAAACATGTTTGGTTTTTTTCCTATTATAATTTCATAAAGATTGAATTCACAGTTTAGTAGTACTTACTCGCGCGGACTCGAAACTCGGCTATCATACTTCTTTGTTCTGGGCGAGAATGCTACACCAACAGTGCACGTTACTCTTTTTACGTATTCAGTTATATTGTATATTGAGAATGTCTGTTTAAATAATGTGTTCTAAAAACTTACTAAACTAAGTTATAATAAAAAACTTTGTGTTCCTAGGTTTTTGAAAAAGTTTAAGATTTTAAAAATCAGATTTACCAAAACTTTGTACCCAAAGATAGGTATAGATAAAGTAACTAAAGAAAGTTAAACTAACAAAAGTAATTAACTCAATTGCAACACCATTTATTTTAAAGAATATTAAAAATCCCAATACAACAAAAGTAAAATTACAAATAGTTAAGATAAATTGGGGTTGTTCATTATATAAATGGACTCAGTATGTGGATTATTGGACGGCCTGCGGATTACAGTGGATGAACTGATACGGGGCCATTTATAACTGACTGGTCTTGATTGATTATTGAAAGTTTGGAGTATGAGTAATAAAAAATTCTCTAAAGTTTGTTATGTCAAGGTACCTAAAATTCCACGGCATATTAGAATATTTTATGCATCTTACAAACGGACGTGTTCAAATGTGCGGCTTTTTTATATATTTTTATTTAATTCATCTGGTATTTTTAATATAATATATTTTGCAGTTCAAAACTGTTGCAAAACAAGGTATAAGCTCGTTAAATTGACTTCGTTCACCTTGTCATCTACGAATAAGTATAAAGTATTGGCTTATATTGAATAAGTTAGTATAGCGTAGACATTTAAGGTACCGCCTATGTTCATTTCTCGCGCTATTAGGTAGCTTGGAACAAATTCATATGATCCTCTTAATGTGTCTACTTGGAAAAACATTGATTAGGTATTCCGTCTTTTAGGTGATTTTTTAACCTGTGTTGCTTTGTTAGAGAGAAGCTTCATGTTCCATACTATGTTTTTGATTATAATTTTTTTATTTATAAATTATTGGATATATACTAAAATTGTGAATTTAATGTATTAACATGCTAAACCTTGAAAGAAAATAAAATCATTATTTCAAATGGATCTTTGTTGGGAAAGCCTTCTTTAGTTGTGGAGTCCATATGTATATAAATACAAAAAACAAGTTTAAAGCCAGTGTAATTAATATATTATTTTTGGAAATTATTTAATAGGGTTATTTAAAACATGGTAACCAAAAACTAGGTAAACAAACCTACAGTTACAACTTTCGTTCTCAAGTGCTGATTCAATTTCTTAAAAAGGTTAGTTTAATAAAATTGTTCAAAGAATTATGTAAAATAAATAAAATAGTATTAGGGGGATATATTGAATACAAACTTAGTTTCTTGGTAGCTTACCAGAAAAACAAGGCGTGGATTGTTGTCTATACTACAGTCAACAAACAATTTAAATAACTGATAATGTTATTGTTATTTGGCCTATTTTCTGAAAGTGTCTTTTTTTGTACCAGAATTTGTGAAGATGCTAATGATGATTCTATATTCTAAAATCATATAGGAACACTTAATTTTAAATTTATTTATAACTTTTATTAGTAAGCGATTTAGGATAACTTTCAAGGTTTATTTGTATGTTTGTTTAAAATCCATTTATAAACCCAAAAAACTCTTAAACGAATTCCTATAAAACGAATTTTTTTCAGCAATTCGATTTTTAGAACTTGATCGTCTGTTATTGTGATAGTTAAATATTATTGAGGGGTGTTATTGTTCGTCAATATCATTAGTGGGAGGGTAAACACAGGGAGACCAATCGCAGTGCATATAGATGACCGGAGGCATTTAGTGTCAGTCCTTTAGAGAACTAAAAACGTATTTTCAAAAATATTGTTTAAGCAAATATACAGATGTTTAATCAATTGTTAATAAAGGTGGTTAATACAAGATAAATACTTTCCGGCCATTAAATTATTAATAATCTGAACATTTTATTTAAATACCATGTTTGTATGGCTACAATTAAAATTGGCGTTTTAACATACGAATACGAGTATCGATATCAGTAGTTTTTTTTAAATCTCCTAAAACATATTTTATTCAATTTTTTATTGGTTATTTTGAGAATTATTAATCATCATTATCTAGTTAACATTACAGGATTATGCCGACATTATGGAGGTGTATTTATTTATTTCTAAATTACTCAGGCGGAAAAATTAACCTTTTCCATTACAATAAACATACTGATATTTCTGTAGAGAAAAAGCAGCAATGAGAAGAGGACACTCAAACCCAGTTCACTAAATAGCCTTCCTAGGCCTCATCCCTTACGCAATGTTATTACCCATCTACATACCCTATTTATAGTAGCGCTACAGTTAGTTTTGAATAGGATAATATATTTTGTCGTGGGTTAATAAAAACTAATATGTATATTTTGAAATTAGATGATTATTTAATAAATTGTGAAGGTAAGTGGCAAAACCAACAGACGATATATATAACTACTTACAATTAAAAAATTGCTGAAGTCCAGGGTTAATTTTAATACTTAAAATAGGTAGGTTTTTATATTTGTTAATCTGAGCTCACGGGTACTAATGTCATGTCTCTGTTTATGTTTTGTCTGATTCACCAAAATATGTCTAAAACATTGGCAAACATAATTTAAATCACGTTGGTACATGGTTTACCTTATACACTGTTGGAGCTCGTAATTTACAAAAAACAGATAAGAAAAAACTGACCTGAACATTAAATACATAGTATGTTCCTAATAAAATGATACATTTATATTAAAACCCAAATACAATTGACTTGGACTCAATTAAATTTTTTAAAAAATCGACGGAACCTGTAACTTGGCAAAAATATTTCCTTTATATATCTAGATGTATAATAAGAAAACGATTGCCGAAACATGAGGGCTATAAGTATGTTTAATATTGACAACTAAGTGAACGTCTATACATGTTGCCCTTACTCAATTTGACAAAAACGGGGGCTCGCTGATTCTTGTTTAGTTTCTTTTCGATTCGCTGTCTTATCGTTCGTGGTCACATTATTCTATTTGGCCTTTCTCATATACAACTGTATTCAATTTGCATAACTTATGTTAGTAGTGCTTTCGTGGATCAAATATCCATAGATGAGGTTGTCTTACATTTTTATAAAACCAAATATATTCTACCCTACGATAACCAATTCATCGTTACGGTAAATATTATTTTTTAATCAGAATACAAACTTCCTGTTACATTCATTTCCAGGTAGGTTCTAAATGTCTACTATGCAAATATGGTTATAATATAGGAAAATTCAGGTCGTAAAGTATGTTAATAAAATTAGAAACCATTGTTGATGGGTTGGAAAAATATCTACCTCCCTGGAATTTAACTAAGGAAAAGTGATCGATCATTATATTTCACAATATCCATTTAAATCACATACAAAATACCTAGTAAACCATTAGGGGTTTGAGCTTTACGTCATTCACGGTTGGTTAGAAGCTCATGATAACTTACTTAACTCATTGACAAGCAAGGCTTTCAAAGGGGTTTTTCTAACAGTCAAACTTGTTAAAGGTTCTGTACAATACCTGATTAGTTATGAATACCATGTAGTTATCATATCAATAATTATATATGAAAGAATCAAGCTATAACGATAACCAATATGGACTTTTCAATTTTGGCTTAAATTTATTTTAATCAAAATCAGAGCTCTTTTATTAAAGACCAATTTTTACATATTACTATTTAGTTATAATATTTCTCTTCTTTATGATTGGATAATAGTATCTGGGGTTTTTCGAAAATTTTCGTTTCATGACATTTTAGATTTTATAACTGATTCTTGTCTAGGCTAATTTTGATTGTTTCCTGTGTATTGTGTTCTTGATAATTGAATGGGTTTTCATCCTTTTGAAATTGTATACTAAGCCTCTATTTTCATGTAATTTTGCACCATTTTAAAGCTTTAAACACTTGGAGGTCGTATTTAAGAATAAACTCCGTAAGCTATAAATAATGTATATATTGACAGATAGCACGATAGGGGACAATAAAACGGAAAAATGACGTGTTTAGGGGGAGCCACAAAAACGGAGGGACGATGACTACCAAACAAAGTAATAGGACGTCAGTGACGCTTGCAAAATTTCTAAGGTTTAGTTCATTGCACACATCGACTTATATTCAAAATTTTGTCATACATATAAATGAAGGTTCATGCAAAAATTTCAAGTTGAGAATAAAAAATAGTTTCTCCAAAATATCTCTTGCAACCTTGATAACATTCCACATTTTTGTTTATTTTAAAATTGGGTTCTGTTATTCATATTTAAATAATAATAAGTTTTAACTTAAAAAGTTGTGCTGCATGAAGGGAAATGTGGGGCTTTGGAATTTAAACTGTGCCCATATTCTTACATATTCTTTGCATAACTTGTATATCTACAACTTTCATAGTATTCCTAATAAACTTATTTACACAAAACATTAAACTTATATTTAGATTACGCATATCTCTTTTGTATTTGAAATTTATTTGATTTCTTATTAGTTCAGTATATTAAAAAACTATTAAATCTTTTATTATAAAGAATGTTACAATTAGAAAGAAAAACACCAAAAAGGCTGCTAACTCCATTTTAAGTGTAATACGGAGTATTCTGTGCTTCTGATGGAAAAAATCAAAACGCCTGTGGATTTCCATTGTGTCAATTATAAAATTGCAATTGGAACTTATAAATTATTTAAAATCGTTATTAACTGGACACCGTGATATTTTACTCTCCTTATTCCTCGGTTTACAGTGCACTCAATAACACTTGTTGCGGTTGCATCTTTTTTTTTTACCACTGTTATAGGTTGCCGCTACAATCTGAGAGCACCTAAATTCATTTTGTGAAACATAATATCCGACTAATAATAACAGGTTAGGAGTTAAAATAAAAGTTATATTATTTAAAGGATTAAAAGGATAATTTTCAATATGGTTTTTTGTCTTAATTTATCAAGAAAAATATTTATATTTTTTGTCCACTAGAAGGTTTACATGTTTCTACGAGTTTTCCATATTTTGTGCTTGAAGGAAAAACTTTTATAAAATAGGCCGGTAATATAAGTTTTTACAATATTTTACGAAATTTCCTAATTAATTAAAGACACAAAATAGTAATCTTTCGACAGTATATAAGTAGTTATTTTGCTTTCTTTATAGTAATTAATTAATTCTATAATTGCTCTGTTCAAATTAAAATTATTGCTGGTATAAAGCAAATACTGTTTTTCTTTACTTTATTTATCCAGCAGATGCCGTAGAGTGTTCAAAAACACTGGATTACACGAGCTAACGTTGTTACCTTTCATTGAATCAGCTTTTGTAAGTGTTATGAAATAATATTAGCAGGCTTTTCAAAAGGAAACTACATTTACTAGGAAGGGTAGATTTCGCGTGGCAACATCTTATTCATTATAAAAATTTCCATTTGTGGAGAAGTTGGGCAAATACAAAAACCAGGTGAAGTTTTAACTGCAAAGTTTTATAAATTCAACATTTCACTATGGTAAACAGGAATTTTAGTATTTTAATCCAATTTTAATATGATTTAGTTCAGCGTTTATTAGTTAAACCATCACTGAAATTAAAACAAACGTAAACATAACTTCGAGTGCACATAACATATTGTTAACATAATTCAACGCTAACAAAAAGGAATTAATTATTTACATGTTTTCTCATACTTTTTTATATAAAACCCAAAAAATTTATATTCTTATACATTATTCTCATGAAAGTAAAGCGAATGACCCTTTCTTCTCCTATTAAGGCTATGTTGCAACTTAAGTACCCTTATTTAAGGTGTTCAGATACAGGGTAATTAAATGTCTTTTCGGGAACAAACAGTACAATCAAAATCTATATGTTATTAAACACAGGTCCCCCAAACGACCTTTTAACTGCTATACAGTGATGCTACATATCAGGACCAGTATCAGATATTGATGCTAACCACTATCAGAACATAAACACCATGTCAAAAAGAAGTCCAGATATTTTTGATACCCACCGTCTTTAAGGCATCCAAAATGGTCGCGAGGATAGGCTAAATCGCTAAGTGTTCACATTGCGGGTTTCTATACTAAAAAAATATATTTCAGTCTATTACTTGTAGGTTTTTTTAAAGAAATTTTGGTCGATCTTTTGTTAGTATTATCATACTAGCCATTTAAACTTTTAAAATTACAACCTTTATCACTGAATGGATTGATACGGGCGGTTTTGTGCGGTAACAGCCACTTTTTTAACAAATGATGAGGCATCAGGACTTGCCGGAGCCATTTCCTCCCTCGTATCGTCTTTTGCCTCGGCTGCCAGCTAAAAACCTCACTAAAACCTCGGTTCACATGTTGTTTGCGGGCCATTAAACTTAAAAAACAAAACAAAAGGGCTGAGCGGAACTACGCTTTCACTGATTACCATTTCCCCACAACATATTCCTCACTGCCTTAGTAATCCACAGCCAAAGTGGTGACTGGCATGTGGAGTGAATAAAGAGGTAAGATTAAATATACAAAAAAACTTATAGGTTCTTCTTATTAAATTTATTGATACTTATCCCTGATCATGGGTTTATTTCTAATAATTTTTTCAAAACTTTACAAGCACTTTATGAAATTTTGTATTACTTTACAGTTCACTAACTATAACGTTGGATAATACTTTCAAGAAAATATGAATTTCCCTGACCTTCTTTAAGTTTTTCCATTGGAGGCGGCGGGGGTTGTGCCCCTTTGCTTACGCACTGTTAAATTTTGTAGGCTGTGTATGTCACTGCATTTAAAAATTTTTAAAAAATATTCAGTGATAAACTGCATATAAACTCTGAGTACTTGTTTATTATTTTTGATTAATCTAACATGTCAACTTATACTCCTAATTGCATTTTCACTTATTAAACTTGGGTTTTTAGTTGTCTTCTTGAGTTAAACACAGGTGGCTACCTCCACTGTGCTAAACTGTAGTGTGGAAACTAATTGGGAGTCGAAACTTTAGTTTAGGTAGACAACATTCTTTACTTTCAAATCGTTCCTGAACCAAAAATAACTTGGTTATTCAGTATTCCACCAAACTTCGTATTCACACCAACCTCTAATCCTTACTTTTCCCCTTGTTAAGTTTCGCGCACATCTATAAAAGGGAAAAAAGGGAATTTTTTGGGAGGTTTATGATTTTTTGTAAAAGGAATGTAAAATGAAAAATACGTATAAAAAAATTCAGTAAATTGACATTTCTTACATTGTTTTTTTTTTTTTTTAAAAAACTTTTATAGTTTAATTACAAAATTATAAAAAACAAAGTTTTAGGGACAAATTACACCTACTGAAAATCCAATTTGTCTAAAAATTAAAAAAAATAATTTCGAGAAAATTATACGTTGCAGTAAAAAAAACGATAAAAATGAATCAAATGCAACTGGAAAAACTCGATTAATACTATTCATCAAATGACAAGGTGGAATAATAATATCTCAACAAATTTAAAAATTTACATAAATGTTTAAAATGTTTGGAAGGTTTCTATAGTAAACAATTTAAATAATCGTAACGAAATTTTTAGACGTGACAAACGTCTTTAAATTAGTGTTGCGGGCTAGGAGTCACTCATGAAAAAGTGTAACGCCCCGGTAACGTTTACGGATGCCCGTCCAGTGGGTCCGCCGCACGGGATCGCTCGGGGAAAAAAGCAGATAAATGTGGGTCGGCCGCACGGGATATAGCAGATAAACTATGGTTTATTCGTGGAAAATGTGGAAAGTGCCTTAGATTTCACGTCCATATAAAACAAACACTACAACATAAAGGTAAATAAATTTGATACACCTGTATATTTCATTATGTAAAACTATGATTGATTGATTAATCTGTTAGATTGAACAAAAGGGTTGAGAATTGAGTTATAAATTTTTTTTTTTTTTAGGGGGGGTTTATGTCATACTATGGACCACATGTTGGATAGTGTTAAGTATAATTATTAGTTTAAAAATCACTCTGCAAATACAATCGTAATTCAGTCGATTGAGAAGGGAAACAGGCGTTATTGTAGGTCAAAACCATTTAAATATAACAAAATTATAACCTCTAACCTTTGTCTTTAACAGTGGGACCAAAACAAAGAAACTAAATCCGACCCAATCACCCACGGCGCGGAGTTTAGAATTTAACTGTGTTAGCAAAGAAATTTCAAATTCCAATTTTAGTAAAACTGTTTTTTATTCAACTATTGACCCATTTACAATAACAAATTTTAATTAATTTTCAAATTATTTTGTACAATTGGTTTTTAGTAAACAAAATATATTTCTATAGTTAATATTTGTGCAATTTCTTATTTTCATTTCAATTTTCCCTTTGTTCTATTGTGCAATTTAATAATATTATATCAATACAATAGTTCTTCCCGAGAAAATAAAGACGTTGTCACGTTTAAAATCTTCGGGCCCCGTTTAAAACCCGACTTTACACAGGCAACCATAGTTTTTATTTTTCTGGGCTAGTAAACATTTGACTCCTTAAAAAAATTCAAAGAGATGTCTTTTCAAAATATAAATATCAGGGGCCCAACTCTTTTCAACTTTTTAGTAAATATCAACCCATCGCTAGTGTAAGGGCCCAATCTGAGGTCCAGGTTATTCTCATATAAAAAATTTAAATTCTGAACCTGGAAAAAAAAACTCCTGTAGGAGGTTTCCTGTGACCTTGACTTGACAAATACATAACACTTTCAAAATTTAAGTCTTAAAAAACCCAAACGAAACTGTAATTGATAAAGATTATTGAAAAAGGAGCGCTAATTCTTTCTTCGTTCCCATATGCAGATGAAAAAAACATACCTACATAGGTGTATCCTAATCTTGCCTTGGTTTGAATTGATTTGATGGCATCAACCATAAGTTCAGTGAAAGCACAAACAAGAAGAATTTAACACTATCTGAAACTAACTATTCGTTAGTGGGGATATATGAACAAATATATGGACAAATTTTCGTAAGGGTACTTAATCCTGTTTAATGTTTAAAGAGATATTTCCCCGGTATTACGGGATGTATCATGAATGAAGATACTATTGATTGCGTTCTACTTTTTATTATTTAGTTTAAAACTATTTTGAAAAGTCCAGTCATATTAGGACTACGCTTACAGGTGGCTACATTTCAGAAAACTCATCCCCCATAATTGGAGGAGATACCTTATTTTCTTTGGGTTAGTGTTGGCCAATAAATAACTATACTAATTCAATGTCTAACGTTAAATTTCCCAAATATATTTATATGAATTTTGATAGACAAGAGAACCCATTACCATATGTAAGATTTATCAGAGACACCACTTAGGTTCCTTGAACCCAAAAACTTTTGCAAATGAAATGAGTGAGTGAAAACCCTACGCTATGGCCTTTATTTTACTACATCTTTACAATTATATATGTTAAACCCCTTTTTTTTAAAGTATATTATAAAAATAAAGAGCATCACACATTAACCTCATGAATGAAAGAAGTGGATTCGTTAAAGAATGATTCTCTTTTATGGTATATTGCATAGTTTAAAAAGGACAATTATTTAGTGGTTCCAACTTTCCGCATAATTAGTGTTGCTTGTAAATTAATTTTTTTTAAATTGTTTACTGGATTTTTAATATGTACTTTATAATTATTTTTTGCTAAACATTTAAATAAAAACTGTTTAATAATAAACACAATAAGGACAGTTTGAAAACGTTTTCATTGTATTAAATGGTTTTCTTGCAACATGAAAATTTCCTAACTCATTTTTGTGTGAACATTTTTAGCCACTCTTGTTCTTGGATTATAAATTTTGACCATTGGCATAAGTATTACAAAAAGTTGTAAAAAACTATTGTTTATAGAATCAAAAAGGAGACAGATTTTTAAAAATGGAAGAAGGGGAAAAAAAATTCACAAAGAAAGGTGGGGTTCTTGGGGGAATTGGCAAATGTTTGGCAGGCCTAGTTGAAGATGCACCTATGATAGATTATTTTATAGGCGGATTTTTATACCAACCTTTATATGCTAAGGGCTTCATCCATAGGGATGGAAATTAGTTCAAAAGAAATTCGTTGTATTCTAAAAATTTTTTGACGGCATTGTGAACC
Source organism: Homalodisca vitripennis (assembly GCF_021130785.1). Taxonomy (NCBI): domain Eukaryota; kingdom Metazoa; phylum Arthropoda; class Insecta; order Hemiptera; family Cicadellidae; genus Homalodisca; species Homalodisca vitripennis. The sequence goes on along the minus strand of NW_025781633.1, from coordinate 9,666 downwards.
AGAAAAAGTAGATGTAAGTTCGGGAATTTCTTTAAAATACAATATGTTGCTCAATTTTGTCCCGTTAATACCAAAGGTAAAATTCCAAAAGGCTCGGTCGTGCAAAAATGTTGATTCTTAATGAGTTTCCATTATAAACTATTTTCAAAGGCTTATGCTTGCTCATTGCATTCTTGGCTTGAAGTAACGGAACAATATACAGCGATTAGGGGTTTCTTATAAATTTTAAAATCAGTCAATCGATCAAGGGGGTGTTGTAATCTAGCGTCTAGGTGTGGGCCAGCGTGTCAGATATTATCAATGGTTGCAGGTCCACAACACATGTGCTAATTAACGAGGGGGGACGGATGTGTGGGAGGACTCAGGCCTGGCTCTAGCTTATTCCTAGGACTTGGGTATACCCTAGGATCTCGTTATACCAGACGAACTGTGTGGTTATTGTTGGAGCCCATAAGCTTAGTCCTGTTTTTAAAAAAGCCATCTAAAATAGGTTCGTTCATGAGTTTGGGTGACACATTTTTGGTCTTAGTAGAGGCAGTTTTTATTTGGATACCGATGGGTGTGGACTTTTGGGAAATGATTTCATACGAACATCCACCTGGAAGATCTTGGGAAAACATATAATAAAATCCAAAGGGGGGGTATATTGTCAGTAGAATGAAGGGTTTTTGGGAGTTCTCTCACAAATAGTAGGAATAGGGTGCTATAATAATTGGTATATCTGAAAAAATTTTCAGAAAAAAATAATTAAAAACAAACAACCCTTTTTCAGCGCCGTGTTACTATAATTTCACTTCAAATTTTGTTTAGAAAAGTTGTTTCAGTGAAATGAGCTGTATTTTTTATGAAAATATTTAAAAACATGGAGTATATGAGGGGAAATTTTATTTAGTATAAATTGATAATATTTTTTATAGTGATATAGCATGAGCGGACATAACCAAAAAACATAAAAATTGGATAACAGAAACAATCTAATGCAAAACGACGTGGAAAAAAATTATGTGGGGAAGTAACTACCAGGAGTATTTGGCACTGGGATCAAAAAAAGTTGGGTTGTTCCTCTTTATGCCTACGTTTGTTTTAGGGGGAAAATGCAATGCTAGCTAGAGGTTCGGAGGGTACGATTAATATTTGAAAGGACAACTTTTTACTCCTTTAGTAAAAAGTTTTCTTTTCCACACATTATAAGAAAAATGAAACTTTAGGCTCTAGATTCTCATTGGATCAACATAGCCATATTTGGGAAGGGTTCGCGTATCATCAGCCGTTATTACTTGTTATGCAAAACAATATAAAATGTATTGAAGAGTAGCACACTGGACTCAAAAACTTTAAAGGGACATCAACTGATTTTTCGAATCCCTGTTAAATAGGTGGACGATAAGCAATCCTTTTTCATGGAAACCAAACACACTCCATTATCTGATGTTACTTTGTTGAAGATTTATTAAATAAGTACTATAATAGCTACAGTTAAGTATAATCAATTTTGGATAAAACATTAGCATCAGTCCAATATATCGTAATGTAGGACTAGCGTGGCGCTTGCATGTTGAGGTGACTTAAATGTTGTGTTTAACACTTCGTACTTATGCTGTACAACCCCCCAAATTTTCCCCAAATTTAACTAAAAATGGGTTTCGTCAATAACCTGTTGGGGGTTGAGTTTTGCTACACGAACTATGTACTATCATAATTACAACCCGAGCCTTGGGTATTGCGACCAAAATTACAGCTCGGGCCAGAGCTCTAAAAAAAATTAAAAAAATTTACATCGCCCAACTGAGTGGGGAAAATCAAACTTGATCCATTATTGTACTAACATTTCATTATACACGGGATTTTTTAAATTACCACATGCTAAGTTAATGTTTATCACTCATTGTATTCAGCATACCACTGTTGTGACTCACTGAGTTCGTGATTTGACTATTAAATTCTTTTTAAAATTTCTTTTAGAATAATCGGTTTTGTTTTTGCCTTTAAATGTTCAATAAAAATTTAGTGAGCTATATCATTGTAAAATTTATACTAAAGTCTCAACAAAAAATCTCTCTTTACAGGTTTTTTTTACATTTGTTATCAATTAAAATACTTTCTTATCCATTTGGATAAAATTTTTTTTTTAAACAAACATTTTTTGATACGGTTCCTCTAAAAAAAATTTTAAAATTAGATACATTATTACTAATATTAAAAAAGCGATAGGAGCATTTTATATTCATGATTAATTATTTACAATTGCATATTCAAAAACGTATGAGGAAGAGAGGATGTTCATACCACATTTGTTTTAATATTTTTAAACTAAATTTTTAAAAAGGTACTAAATTAGTTTGCAAAATTATGATCCTGTATGTTTTTATTGAATCATACCAGCTATTTTAGCAAAAAATTCTTTTTTTATAATATATATATATATTATAAAATAAAAGATTATTTTTGCTAAATAGCTGGTTTGATTTTAATATATAAATATATATATATATATATATATACTATATATTATATTATATAATATATATGTATGTAATTTTTGTCTGTATGCAAATGTAATGTCGGAAAATCCTATTTATAGTCTAAAGAACTTTGTTTCTACGTTTGAAAATGTTATACGTTTATTTTAAAGTATATGAAACCGAACAAATGATACCTTCGATGATCTTATGGAAGAATTTTAAAAACAAAGTTAATGAATGTTTTTTTTATTTACTCATGAAGAAATAGGGGGAAAGTACCGCCATTCATTTATTTCAACATTTTAAAAACTATGCAATCCATACAGAAAATAGGTTTCATAACTTTCCAAATACTGGCAACAGGGTGTCTTAATCAAAATATTTTGCTTGGTTGTTGAACTTTTTTCATTAATTAATCTTAGCGATAAAGGATCAATCTAAAACATTTAATTTAATTTTAATTTGGTTTGATGTAATTAAACAATATAACTACAAAGGATAACTTTATGTTTTTAATGATTTAAAAAATCTTTTTTTACTAATTTAAAATTGAAAAACGCTATAATTGCTCTTAAAAAATTAGTCTTGATTGGTTTGTATTTACATCTCATCTTTTTTTTATTTGCTGTATGCAGCAAATAATGTGGTGGACCAGTTTTTTTAAACTTCAAAAATGTAAATGTCATTGAAATGTAATGTCATACAGTTCACACTGTAAATGGATTTTCAGTTGATATCAAGTAAAACAATTTAAAATATATTTAATAACACCTTGAAAACTATGCACTGATTATTTTTACTCTCGTGTGATGAAAATTTGCAGCAAAGAGTATGTACAAAAAAAATGGTAACGGTTTGGAAAGTACAGATTCTTGTAAATTTTCCAAAATTTCAGGGGCACTGGTAGGCTCGTAAAAACACGGCTGTTTGACAATCCATTATGACGCTTGCATGCAGCGGCTGTCTCTTGTAGGTTGTAAATAAAACTGTTTGTTTATTCTGTTGCCACATAGAAAAAATTGTTTAACTGATTAAAATAGCAGTTTTACAGTAGGAGGTTATAAAATAATAATTACAATCTTTTAAGCTTTTTAAAATTACTCACCAGTACTGTTTAGTTAACTATACATCCAGATATAAAATCCAGTAAAAACGTACCTTTCTCACGTATTTTAATTATATGTAGAGATGAATGTTTAAAATTCAGGGAAATAGTTGCGATGTTATTTTTAGGGCAAGCGAATATATTCGAATTGCTTAGTTAGCTATGGTCGAGCTGGGTTACAATTTTCCACTGTCAAAGGAATTTTAAGTTTAAAACTGGATTATTTATTGTTTAGGAGTCGAATCAAGATAGCGCGGGGAAGAAACCCGGATACTTCAAAATAAAATATTGAGGCTTACTTATCATCGTCAAACTACCATATCATCTTTACAAAGTTGAAAAATATAAATATAGTGTTGTCTTGGGGTTTTTAAATTTAAAAATTATCTGTTTAGGGGAAAAAGTTATTGCTCCGGCATATTTGAATTTATAAAAAAATTCTTGATCTTAGAATTCTAGATTTTAACCAGTATACTGTTAATGTTTGAATTTATTAATCAGTGTTCAGTAAGGGAAAAATAATCGTAGACAGAGTAGTCTCCCACTAGATAACTTGAATTGGGACGTGTTATACAGGAGGCAAAGGTAAGAGCACAGGGTGGTATGATTTTAATCAAGTTAAAATTTAATGATATTTTGTAGAAAGCAAAATAATAAATTAGAGCAATACATTTTAAATAGGGTAACAGGTAGGGTAACTTTTGAACAGAACAATAATAATTTTTTAAAGAGATGGAAAAAGTAGAAAAGTTTAAATTGAAAAAAAATTAGAACAAAAAAAAAAAAAAAAAAAATCTGCACCTTATTCTTTAGGCACAATGTATGTCTCCAAGAGGGGAAATAATATCAAGTTTTAATGTGCCTATAGTTCGTCGCGAAAAAAGGATTGTGAGCCCTACACGGTATAAAAGAGAAAAAATGGGATAATTACTGCTAAAATATTAAAAATATTAGTTAAAATTTTGAATAAATACTAGGTAGAAGAAAATAATTTACTTAATAGGGAGGGTTCGAGGTAAGGAAAGAAAATTTTCAATAAACCGACAACAGAAAATTATGATCAAGGAAAACATTATAAATTAATAAAAAAAAAAGTATCGGACTAAGTATTTCGATTTAAACTTATATAGGAGAAAAGTATTTGTAAAAAATGGGAAATGGTAAGGTTAGGGAATTTTAGGATATAATCACCGGGATGAAAACAGTGGGTTAAGGCGGAAAGACCAGAAAGTTCCGACTCTGGTTTGTTCGAGATAGAAGGATAAATGGCCGAGGATATGGAGTTATAGTTTTAAACGAATGACGGTGCCAGGATGATCGACAGAAAAAAAGAACCCATAGCAAGAAATGGCGGGGTCCTGAATGATAGTAGGGGGAACAAATTGAACACGAGTTTATTTAATATTTAATCGTGATAAACAATTATATATAAGTGTTAGTTTTAGGTCTTAAAAATCTTAAGTGTCAGATTGGGGAAAAAAATTTAGTTGGGGAATAATTACTTGTTTTAAGTTATAGAAAAATTAAATTTTTATTCAAATTTAAAAATGTATTTATTAATTTCTTAAAAAGCAAATAAAATAATTAAGAGTGTATTTCAAAACTAATTACTTGCTTCTTAAATTAAACTATCTTAAGTATCCCAAAAATGTATTTAAAATTCAATTAATTTGTTTGTGTGAAGTTTGTATTTGGGGGGACGAATGGAAAAGGATTGTGAGAAAACGGAATTTTCCTTACATTTTGCTATTATTCCGTGATACAAAAATCCAGTAAACACTACGTTTTCGACATCTGCAATGCTGAATTCTCTCCTGTAGTAAATTACTAAGTAGACATTATTAAAAGAAAACCCCAAAAGTTCAAAAGATTTTGTATTTTTGTAATAAACCATTGCAGAGTCACAGTATGTTTTATTTATGTACATGCTAGGTTTGAAACCCCAATCATGAAAAGGCTCACTCTATTTTCCTGTTAATCTTATTTTGCAGTGGGGGGGGGGCCAATTTTCATTTACCTATTAATAATTGAGATAAGACTGAAATGGTCACTTACATGTACACTGATAATTCAGTTTTAATACTCCGTAAATTAGTGGTGTGTTTATTTTTAATTAGGTGTTTGTTGTTTAGTGATAATGAAGTTGAACACAAACATGGTGGTTCGTGATTCTGACTTATGCGTGTCACAAACGCTCGCTCTGGATTATTATTTGTTTATTTCAATCTAGATTTATAATTAATGTGTTAAGGGTAATTATGTTACCCAAAGAAGTGATTAGATTGTAGAATTCTCAGAAAAACTGATGTCTTTTTTTATACTGAATGATAAGCATATTCTGTAAGGAATAAATCCTATTTCCTTTCACAGATTATTTAATTTTTTCAAGTAAAAAATTAGAATTGATAGTTGAAATACTTTCTATTTACTGATTTAGCTGTCCCTTACCCTTATACAAGAAGGAGTATCACCGTGGGTACGCTGAGGTAGATTTAGCGTGCGCAGGGGTCGTCGCAGTATGAAGCGTTGTAGTCGTCGGCATGGACGTTTCGACGGGTTTACTCTCTTTCGAATCGCTAGTCGGCCGTCGTTATGTAGGTTTATGGTATTTTTAGTTTCAGATTCACTAAAAAAAACTCAAGTCGTTATATTATCAGCTAAGAAAAATAATATCTTAAGTTTAGTTTGCAATTCCTACTAATCTAATATTTAATTTCGTTAAATGTTAAGAAAAAAAAGTTAACATGTTAAAATAGTTATGTATAGTAGGTTTTGGGGCTGACCAAAAATATAGAAACCAGGTCCGCCGAGAATAAATGATTGGTCGGAAAATTAAAACTAATGATCAAAAAATATAAAACAAAATCTGATTAAAATGTATCTACAAAAATTAGCTTCACTCGTAAACGAAAGATTACAGTTTTTGTATGTTTAACAATATCCAGCCTCCGACTTTGGTGTTTCTGTTACGGGAAAAAATTCTCACCACAGCACAATATTACAGCGGCTTGTAGGCCAAATGGAAAAATTTGAATGGGGACCCGTGCTCAAAACAGATTTGTATGCCCCCTTTTTCTCCCAAAACCTGTTATTTTTTTTAAATTTGATTACTCACAATATAGTTGGGGGAAAATGCAATCACTTTTGTTTATAGAGTTTAAAACAGACAAATAATTTGTTTTTTTCTTTACACTTTCTCGCCCGATAGGTGGTTAGATAAAAGTTGACGAATCGCACGAGGGGAATCTATAATAATAAATTTTAAAAAAATAATAAAAAAATTGACAATTTTAAAAGTACATGGTTTGAAAAAAAAAATTTTTTAATGCAAAAAAAATTTTTTATGATTGTTTTATTTATAAATAAAAAACGTAAATTAGAATACTAATTTCATAACTATATTAGAGCTAATCATACTATTTAAAACAGTTACTCCGCTGAGAATGGTGTTTTTTTAAATTAGACATCCATATGTTTCTAAATTTTTTTATTAAACTTGAATGTGACTTGTTGTTTGTTTGGAAAAAAATACAAAATCTTACTTAAGTACAATTTTATATAAAGATTCGAATCTACGTCTATAAGATTCGAACATTCGTTATATTAACTAACAGTTTGGCCCATGAATATTACTATTTGGGTTGTTTAAATTTAAGTGTTAATCCACGTATCAAACAATATCCCTTCGTTATTCATAAACAGTTGTATTGTGTTGAGAGGCAGTGGGGGACCTATAGTGAATGTCTAGATTTCTTTAGGGTTGACCGACCACTTATTAGAGAGTTAACTACTCTTAAAATTTAACTTTTTCTTATGCAACCTTTTAAGTCAAAAAAGTATGATAGTGTCATAAATTTTCAAATAAACCCTAATTTATATATTTTAAAACAATACAAAGGTATATTTGCAATATTAAAAACGAACAGTTATTAATGGCTTTGTAGTTTTATCATGGTAATACCTATATAATTTTATATTCAAAGAAAATACAATTTCTGAGTAAAAATCTGTAAAATATGAAATTAAATATTGAATTAATATCCAATAGTTGCAATCTATCATAAAATAATGCCATAGTCAATTCATAAGTTTGAAGCTCGGTATACGATTTTAAAAAATAAAATAATTCAAGGAAAAGTTTCTTAAAACATCCAAAAGGGGGCACCTTTTTGCTACATAATATGTAGGAACTGTAAAAAATGTTTAGGTGTGATTTCAACTTTACGATCATGTTACGGGTTGTATATGGTATTAATTAATATTTATTCTTTTTGGTATTATATTAGAACTAACCCCTTTTGAAAAAACTTGGTTTCTGAGGAATCTTTTTAAAGCGCAGCAGCATGAGAGGGGAAAGTGAAAACTCGGAGCTAAATCACCATTCAAATTTTTAAATCAAACTGTCTTCCCGTCGTTCGTAACTTCGTTATGTTTAGAAAAGTAAAGGATTGCTCCACTTTGCTTAGAGATCGTGTCTAAAAAAAAACATTTCATTAGGTGCAACTAAATAAGACAATCCCTTTTTTAAAAAAAGTTAACTCTGTATGTTGTTTAAATATAGAAAAGTTCTCTGATGTCGGGAACTTTGTAAAGGAGTTTATTTTATATTTTAGATGAAAAATGACTCCAGATTTTCCAGGAGTTTAAAAATTGTGGGGGACAGTATCAGATTCCTGAGTGCTGCGATTAAGAGGAAAGATGAATCCAGGACCTTCATTATTCATATTGAATAAAAATTTTTCCTAGCATAGGCTTACATTAGTGTTAAAAACCCAAAAGTTGTTTTTAACAAAATAATCAGCGCTGAAATTTTTTTACCGTGAAAAGAGCGGCTCTAGGTTACGGGTCGCCTCAATTTTCGAAAACGGAAAAGGCATGTCTTATGATTTATAAACGGAGTGATTCAAACGAAGATAATGTGTAAATTAGGCAAGTCTTCCCCGGGGAAAACTTTGTTGACTATTCACATTAGGCAGCTTTCAATTTTGGCGGATGTGAACAAAGGTGAAAAAACAATAATATGCTCGATTTGTAGAGGTGGATCGTGGCGTGTTAAATTGTATATATTGAAAAATGACTTGGGGACTCCAGCGTGAGCGGACGGTGCAAAGGAGTTGAGGATTCATGACCCCTTTCTGGATTGATCTTTGTGTTTTTGATAGCGTTGCAAAGTTATTTCATATTCACCATTCGACCCCGGCTCCAGATTTTTTGAAAACAAAGGTCACATTTTAAAATAACCATAAATTTGTGCCAGCAATAATGTATATTAGTAATATGTTTTATATCTCACCAAAAGGCTTAAGCTCTTATTGACCATTAGCAGTGCTTAATTGTTAATGCAACAGGGAGAAAAAAACTGGCTGTGTTTTATGTGTGTTTGCAATTTGCAGTGTATCACATTTCTATAGAAATTCTTTAGTTTGGCTGTCCCTGTTATCCTTTATTAATTGAAAATCCCCTTTATTAATATTTTATACAATTCTTCTAGTACTTGTATTTGCAATTTAAAATTGTTAAATTTAAAATATTTCAATAATGTACTTTTTTTTACAAAAATTACTGTTTTATGGTACTTATTAATACGTGCAGGGTTAAAAAATTTAAAATGTTGCAAAAACTCCTTAAATATTACTTCTTATGAGTGTAAAGTTTTAGATTTAACCCCCCCCCCCCCAAAAAAATTAAGTCACTTTTTATATATCTCATTTTTATAATTATTACATGAATGGTGGAGCTTCCATGATTTCTGACGGTCTAAAGGCGTTCAAAGGGCCAGTACGTAGGTCTAAGCAGTAATTTGGCATTTGGTTCTTAGATTGGTATTTGAATGAGCATAAGAATTAATTACACGTTATATAAATCGGATCAAATAGTGTTAAAAATTTTTTTTCGGAAAACAAAACTTTGGGAGGTTGAAATGTTTTATTTAAAATTTATTTATAAATTGCAATTTAAATCACAATGGTTGTTTTAAATTAGTTTATCTATTCTTCCTAGGGAGTTTTCTGTCCCATTGTCTCGTAATTTAGTCTGATATATATTTTTTTATCTATAATAACTGTTAAAGCTTTTTCGCGATCAGCTTTATAATTTACA